>NW_022475089.1:0-173048 GCF_009193445.1 Aspergillus pseudotamarii | reverse complement strand
ATTATTTTATATTTTAAATATTCTTTACTAGATAAACAATACTTCTTTCTTTTAATATTCTATTATATTTACAAGAATCTATCTATTAACTAAATTCTGGATCTTCTATTATACTATCTCTCCAGAAACTAGAAAATTATTAATTTTTTAGAGATCTCCCTGTTCTAATTTATAATTAATATTAATTCTACTATAGAATCTCCTAGTAATATATTAATATTACTAATCTATTATACCTAAGATATTAATTTTATATAAGATTTCTATAAGCAAAACTATCAGCAGCTAGCTTTTTCCCTGCTATTAATATAAACTAATTTATAAAATAGTAAATTTTATAAACTAGTTACTTATTAGTATTATAGACTCTCTCTACTAAAACTATTTAGATAAAAGACTTACTATAGAGAATAGGACTATAGAAATAATTAATAAACTGAATAAAAAAATTAGTTTTCTCAGTAGTTAGTTTATTCCAGTTAGTATACTTATAACAAGTCTTAATATCAGTACTATAGAGACCAGTATACAGATTGATTTTGAGTTACTTATTAGAATAGACAAAGTTTTTTTTAATATTATTATCTCTCTTTTTCCAGAACTGCTAGCTTTTCTTTGTTTTTTTAATACTTATAGTATCAGTAAAAGAGGTTAAGTTATAGTACTTATCCCGAGCAGTTAAAATATAATAGTTAAGAATAGTATATTTATCAAGATTAGTACTATTACAGTTACTATTCTCTATATCAAGAGTATAGAAGATTCTCCGCTCTACTATTATTATTTTGACTTACACAGTTTTTAGGACCCAACTATATAAGTAGATATAAATAAAATATAGCAGAAATAGCAAGAGTCAGAATTTCTATAAAAAGAAGAAGAAAAGAAAAAAAATTAGAAGTCTAATAGTAAATAAGCTTAATATTTGCAATTAAATAGTTATTTAAAAAAAAATTAGTAAATATATTAATAGACTCAGAAATATTGTAATCAGAGACTTTTACAGAGATATTATTATAGTTAGTAAAATTAATACCAGTATTCTACTTAGAGAGAGAAGAGAGAAATAGACTCTTTACTAGGTCTAATTATTACTATTATTAGATTATATAGTCTGATCTGTCTGGATTATATATATTTTATATAGTTACTCTTTTTGTATAATATAATTAGTTAATTATTCTATATTATAATTATTCAGTATATAAGAGTATATAAAAAAGACTTTTTTATTCTATATTATATAGATTCTCTTTCTCCTAGTTTTAATTAGTTATTTATAATATATATTAGTTTAAAAAATATATAGAAACTAGACTATTAGTAGTATTTATTTATTATATAACTAATATTTAACTAGTATATACTATAGTAATCGGTTAAAAAACTACAGAAATTGTAGATTGTTATAGCTTTTATTTACTATATATTATAGTAATAGATTTTAAAGAGTTTTATATAATTATATAATAATTTTTATATTAATATATATCTTTACCTACTCTTATACAATCTCCTGTAACTTCCTATAACCAGATAAAACTAGTAAAAACTAAATCTAATTAATAATAATTTAGGAAAAACCTTTATTAATCTTATAACTATTTTTTTATCTCCTCCACTGCCTTTCTACTAAGAGCACCCTGAATTAACCTTTATAAAAACCCTCATGACGCACCCCCCTAAGCCACTATGTAATTGATTCCATGTGTTGCTCCAAGCTCCTTTGCCCGAGCAAGCTTCTCATCAGACGACGACGTAACGATCGTAACAGCCCCAGCCGCACGGGCAATCTGGAGCGAAATGTATAGCTGTTTATTTTTGCTTTCTCCTTCTCGTATTGGTCACAAACGAATAGTGTAGTCCGATCTATTATCTTGGCTGTCCCATTTGCACCAAGGCCGAGTTCAATGGCAACCTTGGATTCGGACCAAAGAAGGCTTGATACCTACAGTTGTCTTATGAACACAGCCTGAAGTCATCGTACTTCCCATCATACATGAGTCAGTCCGTCGGCCGGACATATCATAGATAACCTCGCATCGGAATTACTTGTGAGCGACAGTTTAACGTCAGATACAAAACATTCTTATCCTGAGCAAATGAGATCCCAAGGCCCATCTCATCGCAAGATAAGACAGTGGTGAAGCTCCTTATAAAGCGTTCATATTTTATACTAGCGCAAGAGACCATAAGATGTAGGACGGGATGTTGGCGATTCAACAAATACCGAGGGCAGTATTGGCATTGTGAAGCGGATGATTGGCTTTACCTGGTATGACGATCCCTGCACGTTAATTTATACAATAATAAGCATTACTACGAGTAACGAGTAGTGGGTGGTTTTATGACAGCTGTCCGAAAGACTAATTCTTTGCCCCGCAGACTCTGTTTTGTCCTCCAACATTTCATATTCCGCTTTACAATCTCAACGGATAGCTTTGCTCCTCTATTATATCGAAAGAAAGAAACAAAAAGCACACGATGGCCGAAAAGTCTTTGACTGGAGCATGCCTGTGTGGAAAGATCACCTACCGCGTGGATCTCCCCGCTGACGCGCCATCCTCCAAGGTACCCTAAGATCAGCATCCCTCGACCCATCGCCATACTCTGTGGGGGTTTAGATCCGCCCTCAGACTAACCGTTATTTGTTCACTCAGGTTGCTCTCTGCCACTGCGAGGACTGCAAACGAAACACGGGAGCCCCCTTCTCGTCAAACCTGATCGTCCCCAAACCCACCTTTACCTACACGGCGGGAACCCCCAAGGTGTACGCCCATCCGTCGGGCGATCTGGGGAACGAGCTCCAGAGACACTTCTGTGGGGATTGTGGGTCCCCACTTATCACGCAGCCCGGTGGGAGAGGAACCGTTACCGTCAAAACTGGCACTTTGGATGCCGCGTCTCGTGGCGACCTGGGCTTAGCTTTAGAAATCTTCTGTAAACGGAGGGAGCCATGGGTGGATCAGATCGGGAGCGTGCCGAAGACTGAGGCCATGCCGTAGCTGATCTGGTCTTGTCATATATATAGAATGATCGCAATACCATGGTTCATGATCCACTTTGATGGTATTTCTACTCGCAGAGTCCTCTCATCAATCCATATCAATGTGAGAAACAACCTCGGGTTCTGCTCGGTAACTCTAATTCAGGGTTACCCCGCGTTCTGTCATTTAAATCCTTATCAGATAAGCATCGTGATTTCCCCAACAACTGCCACCTCTTCCTTGCACCGGTCAAGATAGATACAACAACTTCATCCCACGTACCATCATTCAAGCAAAACCAGACAGCAACATGGCGCCCCCGACCTCAACCGAAACCGCACCCCCCATCACTCTCCAAGCCCGCCAGTCCACCCAGGAAGCCGGCGCCAGTAAAGCCAAAGTGAAGATGAACATCCCCAGACCGCCCGTATTCGAAGACAAGATGAAAGAGCGTGAATATCTCAAAGGTCGACTCGCAGCGGCGTTCCGTATCTTCGGAAAGAATGGATACGATGAGGGTAGGACTACCAGACCACACCCCGCTCTACTTATATTCGATTGTCTAGGAGGTTATGATATGATATGATATGATATGCTCGGATAGCTTACGATCTATATCCACGAAACACAGGAGTGGCCGGCCACATCACCCTTCGCGACCCCGTCGACCCAAGCACGTTCTGGGTCAATCCATTCGGCGTCGCCTTCTCTCAGATCAAAGCCTCGGACTTGATCCTGGTCAACCATGCCGGGGAGGTCATCGACGGCGGACCCTGCCGATTACTCAACGCCGCCGCGTTCATGATCCACTCGGCCATCCACGCCGCTCGCCCGGATGTCAACTGCGCCGCTCACAGCCACAGTCTGCATGGTCGCGCCTTTTGCAGTCTTGGTCGGCCATTGGATATTATTACGCAGGATGCGTGTGCCTTTTACAATGTCCCGTCTCTCCCGGTGCTTCTTGGGACCGATTCCTGATCACTGACTCATGCTACAGGATCACGTTGTCTACAAGCAATTCAACGGTATCGTCCTCGCCGAGGAAGAAGGCAAGAATATCGCCGCAGCCCTGGGCGAGAAGAAGGCGGCGCTGTTACAGAATCATGGTCTCTTGACGGTCGGCAATACGATCGAGGAGACGGTGTTTTGGTTCGTGAGCTTGGAGAAGTGCTGTTATGCACAGTTACTGGCTGATGCGGCGGCCGCTGGACGAGGAGGACAGACCATTAAGGTGGATGATGCCGATGCGGCCTTCACGTATAAATCTGTCGGTACGCCGTTGGCGGGGTATTTCAGCGCGAAACCGCTGTTTGATGTTATTCATGAAGAGACGAAGGGCAGTTATTTGAATTAGTTGGGTTTGTTTATACTATTGATGTCTTAATGAGTGTTCCTTCTTTTCTTCCAAGCATTGTTTAACTTTTGCTCAGATTATATGCAATCAAGCTACGTTAGTTTCCTTTTGTACAGATGAACGTAGAGAATCTCATAAACATTACGAAGTAGATAGGTAGAAAGAAAAAAACAATAGAAAGAAAACCTCCATGATTGGATTCCAATTAAACCTTGGGATGAATTTTGTTCCCTGGTGATATCTGAACCCGTTCCGGCTATCGACCATTCTCTCGGGCAAGCACACGGTAGATGGCCACAACAAAAGGGCCGATAGTTGTCATTGAGCTTCAGTTTGCCACTTCCCGTCTCCTCTTGTATTCAACTGTCAAGAAACCACCTCGGTCCGGTGGGACACTGACTCAACCGGGCGAGCCAATTCCATTTCCCACTTTGTTAGTAACTCAACCTGTGCGTCATACCTCAGAGTAGAAAATGAAGTATCGTCTCTAGCCCTCTTTTGCAATAAACGGTTCATACCATGACAGAGTCTCTGGCTGCGGTCTTGCTCAGATATTGGCGTGGAGAAATCGTTTTCCAGCATTACCAGGTAGTTTGCGAAGTCTCGCACGGTTTCATCGCGGTGTTGTCGAGTGACATTCCATCGATGGCGCGCCACCCTTGGCGTTGCAGGCCGCTCAATTTGCCGCAGTAGAAAGAAGCGAAACTCATCCCATGTATGGGCTCGTCCACGAGACTCGGTATATGTCGTCCATTCATCGAGGACAAGGCGAGATAGATGTCTCTTTGCTTCGGCAATCTTGTTCTTATCCAAAGCAAAATACCGTTTATGTTTGCGAAACAACCCTCGCAATTTGCTGACCAAGGTAAGATACGAAGATCGATCCCGACCATAGTACTTTCTGGGCACGGGGAGCCTTGGCAACTCTGCCTCCTTCCTTGGTATGATAGTGCCACTCGTGTTGTTATTACCTGTCACGGGGTTGGGTCTCGAGTCCCATGGCGTCGCATTTGTACCCTTATTCGCTGGTGTGGTACTGCCAATCGTAAATGGAGTAGGGGTATGCGATGAATTCAGGGCGCAACCGCCGGTCGGCGTCTGTGATTCTGTCGCTTGGAGACGGCGTTGAGCGGCGGCCAACAACTGGTTCTCGCGAGCAATCTCATTGCGTAACTCCAGTATTATGCGTTGGTTCCGGACTTGTGCCAACTGATTCTGTAGCTGGAGGATCTCTGCAGGGGTGTGAGGCTGGTCGACTGGGATTGCCGAATTTGAGGCCATGGCGTCTGTGATGCGAGATGCACGATCACTCAGTGGTCAATGTTGAGGTCGGGTTGTTCGAGGGGTGGTCCCCGTGGGTACCCAGCAGATAGGGTGAGGGCGGAGGTAGTGCAGCCATTCTATTATGGGCAGACGCATCTACGCTCAGAGAGGAGCGAATTGAAGGGTTTGTGTTGGATGGAATGAACTGTATTCACTGTTTCGGTGTTTCCAACGCGTCCCAGTTGACGTCACGTGGCGCCTGGCGTGTGGTCGGATTTCCATTTTGGGTTAAATTACTGTTGCGGTCTCATTGGCCAATCATCTGACGTGATGGCCCGATACCTGAGGCACTGTTCATCGACCCTTGGCAGTTGGTCAACGTTTTTCCTGTCATGGAACCATGTCAAGGCAATCAAATGTACGGGGCTGGTCCATGCCCTGTGGCGGATAATTTTCCATCAAGTCGGGCATATTCGGAGGATGTCTGATTCCCGAGCACCATGCATGAGAGATGCATCAGCAAGCATCTAGGTCTCCACCGTTCCAGCATTGATCCGATGAACCTCTTGGGTATGTATTGCTAGTTGCATATGCTACCAAGAGCTGAGCTGAGCTTTCATGTCGTGGAGTGTCATTTTGAGAAAATCAAGGACGACAGACTTTTTCCTCATCCCCGTCCATCAAGAATTTTAACGAGATAGGGCTAATGAGTCCGGAAACGGCAACTCTCTTGGCAAAGGAAATCCTACTCGAGCCACTATCGTGACTAGTTGACTTGACCGATCCTCCGCGATGGCACTTCAAGGACTAGTCTCGAGCCGACTATCAATGACGCTATACACCTTACTCTCCACCGCTGTCGGTGTGGGATGATCGTTTAACAGCAGATTGGACGTCGATCCGGATGTGATCGACGGCATCAGCGACCGTCCAGCAGACTGGTCGCCAAGGGATTGATTGGCACAACCCCTCACTGGAGAACTACGACTGTTACTACTAATCTGACCGTGTCGATCATTCAACCAACTGACTTTGCAAACCCTGCTTGCCTTCTTCATCGTTCCCCATTCATTCCAGCTTTCAAATCACCCTCTGCCTCCCCCTCTCATTTTTCCTTTTTTATTTGTCTTTTTCTTTTTTTTTTTCCCCCATCTCCACTTTTCCCTATCATTTACAACCCCCCCGGTGGTAACGATGAAGATACTGTTGAGCCATCAGTAGTTATCTAGAACCGTTCCCCCCCGTCTGTCACTAGTGCTGCACGGGTGTAATCATCGCCAAAGATGTTGGCTGCTTGGAGAAGGTTTTTCCATCCGTCGGGAAATGACGATGCGTCCAGTCCTTCCTCGCTGTACAACGAAAAATGCAACCAGCTCGAAATCAATGTCACCGAATCCAGTCCACCAAAAGCCACGGGAGCGGTCAAAATCGAGGCCGTCGAAGCTGTGGGCGGCCGGAAGGGAAGATATCTCCTCTATATCGGGTATGTACTGCCAACAGTCCGATACTGGTACGATCCAGATGCCCAATGCTAACCATCGCATACCGTTCAGCTTGGTCATGCTTATGGTCATCTTGTGAGTCTGGTGGGGATCTGCAAAGCCCTCGAGGTATTAATATCCGTTTAGCGAACTGGACAACTCGACCGTAGGGACTTATCGCAACTTCGCGACATCCGACTTTAAACATCTCTCGGTGCTGGCGACGCTCAACACTGCGGCCAGCATCATTACAGCCGTAAGTAAACCGCCCATAGCCAAAATCTCCGACGTCTTAGGGCGGGCCGAGGCATACATCTTTACCATCACATGCTACATTCTGTCGTATATTCTCTGCGCATCATCCAAGACGTTCAACATCTATGCGGGTGGCTACGTATTCTACTCCGTCGGCCAGGCCGGCACGGCCATCCTCAACTCCACCGTCGTCTCGGATATCTCGTCCATGCGCTGGCGAGGCTTTGTCTACAACATCCTGTACATCCCCTTCCTGATCACGCCATGGGTGTCGGCATTCATCGTCGACAGTGTCGTCAATGGCATTGGCTGGCGCTGGGGCATCGGCATGTTCGCCATCTTGATGCCCTTCTGTGCCAGTTTCATCATTGTCACTCTCCTAGTCTTCGAACGACGGGCCAAACGCTCGGGCCTCATCCTGACGGAGAGACTGAATCTCGTCACGTTCTGCTCGCGCATCGATCTGGGCGGCATCATTCTGCTCAGTGGCGGGTTTGCATTGGTGCTGATCCCCATTACCCTGGCCGCCACGACATCCGATTGCTGGAAGACGCCGTGGGTCGACGCCTTGATCGTGCTGGGCGGCATCGCTCTGGCCGGTCTGTATCCGTACGAGAAATACGTCGCCCGCCACCCGGTTGTCCCGACCCACTACTTCCGTAACTTGTCCGTTGTGGTCCCGATGGCGTTAGCATGCGTGGACAACATCGGATTCGGAACCACCCAGACCTACCTCTACGTCTGGTCCATGGTGTCCCACAACTTCTCGCCCCGGGATGCACAGTTCCTCAACTACACCAACAGCGTCATGCAGGCGTTGGTCGGGATGGGCACCGGACTGCTCATGTATCGGCTGCGGTCGTACAAATGGATCGGGGTGATCGGCGCCGCCATCCGAATGGTCGGGTACGGAGTGATGGTCCGTCTGCGCAAAAACGAGAGCTCCGTCGCGGAACTGTTCATCGTTCAGCTGATCCAGGGTGCTGGCAGCGGGATGATCGAAACGATTGTGATCGTCGCGGCACAGATTTCGGTGACGCATGCCGAACTGGCGCAGGTTACGTCGCTGATCCTGCTGGGATCGTTCCTGGGTAATGGCATCGGCTCGGCGATCGCCGGCGCGATTTACTCCAATCAGCTGCGTGACCGGCTGCGGTTGCATCTCGGACACAGTGTCGCTGAGGCCACCGTCGTCCGGCTGTACAACTCCATTACGGATACGCTGCCGGCTTGGGGCACGGCGGAGCGAAATGCAGTCAACCGAGCGGTACGTTCCCCCGTCTTCGTTTCCTATCGGGCTCGAACTGTTCGCTAACTTTCTTCCAGTATTCCGATGTCATGGGGTATGTTTCTTGGGGTGGTTCAATCACGCATGCTGACAATCGCAGGTACATCACCATCGCCGCGTTGGCGCTGTCCGCTCCCGTCGTCATCCTCTCTCTACTCGTGCCGAACAAGAGGCTTGGGTACGCACACATCCCTCATCCGATTTACGATACTTACTCTAACCACACTGCAGCGACGGACACAATCTGGTCCAAGATAACCAAAGCAACGATTCACGATCCTCCGACGAAACCCTGGTGGACGAAAAGACCTGCACCCGATAATGCTTATTCCGCGACAGGTGCGATGTTGATGCTGATGACTATACATTAATTTGTGTACATATGGGACTATATATACTTTTTGATACCTCTCCAGAGAACATTGCTCTCCTGCTCCTTTTTTTTGACCACAATCAGATCTTTCCTGGCGACCCAATCACACAGAAGAAATCCCTGTCGGGCGTGCCATCGAGAGCATTCTTAACCAGGTTCCAGACATTCAAATCATACGCCTCCCCAATATGTCCCACAGGGTCGAGGGGACAGGAGTCCTGCACGTAAATATTATTGGCGCCTTCCACCCACGACGTCGAATGCGGCGTAACCATCTCATCGTACTTCGAGACAATCACAGTCAGGTTATTTCCCGACTGCAAGATGGGCTGACCATCATTCAACCGCTGCACGGCAGCCCCGTCGGGACCCAGCTCATCACACGCCGGACAACCAAACGTACTCAACACCTCCCCAACAACCTCCCGGGAAACATTTCCGAAAAGATAAGCGAGATTATACAACCCGCCGAAATTCGTCCCTTGCGTCGGGGGCGCGATCGCCACAATCTTATCGAGGAGACCCGAGACCCCCTGGAATTTCGGGACGTAGAGCGATTGGAATGCGCCCTCGGAATGGCCCACGAGATTGACTTTCTTGGCGCCTGTTTTGTCGGCGACGTCACGGATGTATTTGGCGATTTCGCCGGAGGATTCGCTGATGGAGCGCAGGCCGCCGAGTAGAGGGAAGCCTTCGTAGGCGCCGTAGGTTTGCGCGTAGGTGCAATAGCCTTGGGATTGAAGCCAGTATTGTAGGAAATTGAGATCTTCGTAGTACGTGGCGCCGAGACCGTGGAGCAGGACGACCGGGTTCGGGTGCTCCTCGGTCAGTTCGCAGTCGAAATCATTGATGCCGAATAAGGCCAAGGACGGGGTGAGGAGGGCGGCCAGGGGAAGGAGGGAATGTAACTTCATCGTGGCCAATGATTATATTACTATAATAAATTTCAAAGGAGTGTGGGTATGCAGCCGAAGTGAAAGTACATGTACAAACGAAGGGAATTGGGGAAGATCTGTATAATGAATGTATACAAACGAGGAAAAAATTCAATGAACCGCGACCCATTCAAAGGACCATGTCGCCTTTTAAATTAAGAAAATGAAAACAAAAGCACCACAAGAACGTGCACCGACCAGCATCGCCCAGCTGAAGTGGACCTCGCATGGATCGAAAGACAAGGGGAAAAAAAAAAAAAAAAAAAAAGATAAAATAGTAATAATAAATGATGGATCCGATCAGGAGAATAGCGATCGGCTTCAGGAACCATACAAATCCATTCGTTAGGGTGGAGTCTTCCACAGAAGACGCTCGATCAAGGATCCTAACTCAGCACTACTGATTAGGGCCGCCGCTAGTTCCACACTATTGGAAATTGTTTGAGATGTTCCCTGCGTCGCATTGGTTCGAGCCTCGGCTGGGGACTGCTGGAAATAAGCAACCTGAGCCAGGTTACATTTCCTGTCAGCTGTCATGGCTCCTCTCCGTTTGTCTGTTGTTGAAGTTGAGTGTCAATTGAGGGTTGATACAAAGGCGGGAATTCAAGGCAGTTGGATGAACATTCAACACGGTCACGTTCCAGTCATCTGTCTTTAAGCTTATAATCTCCTTTCTCGACATACTCACGTATCTTCTTCTTCTTCTTCTTCTTCTTCTTCTTCTTCTTCTTCTTCTTCTTCTTCTTCTTCTTCTTCTTCAAGTTCCCTCACGGTACCATAAAACTTTGGTTTTCTATATCTTCTGCCACGATGATTACCTTGTTTTCATTACCTGTTTTGATTGTCTTGTGAATATATATATCTCTCTCTCTTTTCTCGGTGAATCTTCGGCTCATGGAACATTTCTTTTGATATATTCATCGTCTCAGACCACCTGAGAAATACACGTGATTGTCTAGTACTTGGATCAGGAATAATGCATGCTTATTCCTCCATTTCCGGTAAGGCTTTGTAGTCTTACCTCATCGACAATGCCTGAGATGCAGAATCACTAAAGATTCCCTCCACCCCTTTCGATGGTGTATGTGTAACTCATACACCTAAGACGCTCTAATGATATTAACAGTTGGATAGCCCTTTCACAACTTCTAATCGTGAATAGCAATATTTGGAATCCACACGCTATCACTAATCAACAGCCACATGCGCAAGGCCTCGTCAACATCTGCGAAGATCTGCCAGCTTGACTGTTGGTCTTACACTGATTCCAAGATTGCAACAAGGGTTTCTTCTTCAACGATCGGCCAGACACCATTGCATCAGATGATGTAGTGAGATATGTACCCCAAGTTTAGACCCCTCGCTTGCGTGTGAACACCGATATTCTATCACTTTATCGGCCACAAACTGCATTATCAACAACCTGTACCCAACCACCTGATAATGCCTCTTCGCCGTACCAGGCTCGTTACTCACCTGAGTGGCCGCTAGATGTCTCAAAGCGACTTCCGTCTTGTTGTCTGCTTCGGGCTCTGTCACGTCCTTGCCAACTCCTCTCAGATTCAGCATATCTCGTGGACTGACGACACTTCACCCACTCGCGGCAATTGCTTTCCATGATCGTACGACCAGCTCATGTCGAATACGCACTGAGCACCACAGTTCGTACAGGAGCATTGGGATTCAGCGCGCCCAGCTTCTTGTTTAACTCTTTCAGTTTGCCAATGTGAAAGCCTTATACACGGAGCCATTTACCTGGGACCTGAAGCCGTGGAACACAACCAGCATCGAATCGGCGACTTTTTTTGACAGGTGAAGGGTCCTGATGCTTATAGCCCCAGTAGGAACTAGAATCAACGTGGCTTTAGGGGGCTTCCTGAATACTTGTCTGGCAAATGAAGACCAACATGGTGAGCGGTATACCCTACCCGCACTCGTTGGCGAGTATGTCCCCACGAACGCCAGAAGCCTCCTCCCTTAGCATGCACCAGATGCTGATGGCCTGCCAGGGAAACAACTGCACCGCCTCAAAAGAGTCCAATGTCCCTGTCAACTTCACTTCACAGTCAGCTGTGATATCACCTCGGAGTGCAAGAACGCGATCCACAGTCATCGCTGCTCAAGCAACAAACCCCTCACATGGATAGGTTGTCTGAGCCAACCATCTTAGCGAAACTCAATCCTTTGGTATACATACTGTGCCACCTACGCATGCGGTTAGACTGTCATGATGGTTATCTATACTCGCTATCTAGTACTGTATACATTTCTTTTAGTTAAACTTAAGCAATCCGTCCGTTTAAACCTATATTCAATTTTGAGATCATCCATGCCCACAACTATCCACGGTCGCAGTACGCCATTCGATGTTGACCATGACAGTTAGTCATGATGATGAAAAAAGACTAGCTATGAAGATGTTGGTTGTCCAATTTTAAAAGCCCTGACAGGGGGCAGCATCTGTCTCCACTTTCGAAAGAACATCCAAGATGCAAACCCTATCAACCGAGAAACTTCGCAGGACAAGTTTCACCTAGCTGAACTAGGAGAGAATAAAGCATCAGACTTCTTTCCCTTAGCAAAGCGCGATCACAATAGTACCCAAAATCTTTTTGAAGGCGAAGTAAGCAACATGCCCTGGTTCTAGGCATTGTCTTACCGTTATGTTCCCATTTTCCATTATCGTACCCACCTCGGTCCTACGTCGCTACCAGAACGGGTGACGGTCCAGGCATGGGGGCGACAACGAGACTCGCATGGCAACAGTTCTGAACCTCCCACTCGGCAGGATGCCACTGAGCCCTGGACCTGAACCGAGAGCATGAAACAGACCCCTGAGCTCAACTAGCAGCTTGAAGCTGGTACAAACCCAGCAGTTCGATCCTCATACATGAGAATAATCTAACGAAATTCCTGACAGCCAGTAGCAATGCAAGGTCATGGACCAGCTAGCTATTTTCTTGACTCTTTATGAACTGAACTGCCGATCCTTACGAACCGCAGTACAACAAGTCTCTTCATGAGCTGGCGACAAAATTTTCATATGATGAAGGGAAAGAGGACTTTTGCTAGTATCAACTAAGTGCGGGTACAGAACGGGATAATAAAAAGCGGTGTCATGTCACATCTCCTTGGACATGGCTTTCTGCGTTACAGGGTATGGAATATCTCAATGCTGAACAATCAGGCGAAGATAATCATTATACATACCATATCATCCCCAAGGCAGATAGAGATGCAAGTGAGTTGAATATAGCTATCCTCCGAAGATTGTCACTTACTAATACTCATAACACCCAGATCAAAAAGGAACAAGCGACGAAGTGAAGAGTAGAACGAGGAGCTGAACCCTATCGTGTTTACCCTAGGTCTCGTTCGAGCGGCCATGCTCTTGAATGAGTGGCCGCCTTGACTACCCAATGGTTATTGAAGCGGGGGATCCCTATTTACAGTTTTAACCCCAACATATGTTGCCTTCGACGACTTCTTTCCTGACTTCGGCTTCATACATGGCCCGCCTACAACTCTTCGGTCGGTGAGTGAAACCACCACCGCGCACTCTGGTGTTCTAAAATCAACAGAGTAGATCAGGAGTTGTCGCCAAGTCTAGAGAAACTGACCTCTCTGGCGTCCATCTTAGCATTCGAGATGATGCCCAGGAAAACTTCGCGAAAGCATCTGCGAATCTTCCAAAAGGGTTCAAGTCACGTACCTATGGCCATCAGACTGCAGCTGTTGATGCCATCTGTGGGCACCTCGAGTACTCCCGGAACATCCATTTATTTGTCCGTGGAGCTAATGTGGAGAACGCCATGAAGGAGTTAGTCGACAACTTCGAGGACAACAGAACAAAAGCTATCGTGGACGGGTCAAATCCCATGGGACACTGGACAGTTGAAGACATGCGACTTTACAATACTCATATATCTGAGCGATATTACTGCAGATGGAGGAGCGGATTCCTATGATTTGTGTCTACACTACAATCACAGCTTTTCGGATACCTCTGAGAGAACGGCTAGACCATATGACGATGCAGGTCTTGTTCTTTGAACTGTCAAGCAAAAACGTCACCGATGTAGGCTATTGAGTAGGACATGCGGGTGTGAGCTGAGTGTGTAGTAAGGATCGATGTTGTCATCTTCAATAATCTGCGGTGCTCTTCCTAGATAGTGGGTCTTGCTGTTTTATTGAAAAAAGAAAATATGGGCCGGCTTTTATCATCTTACGAAATCATCTATATGCGACGTCCATTCGGTTTCTTTAAACCCTAAGCTAGCAGTATATCAGCCCTCAATCACCTGGTTACCACCGCACACGGTAAAAACACAGGAAGGCAAGAGACGAAGCCATCCACTTCTGGTGCATCGATATCGCTACTAAGGCGACAACTATTGAGCTAATTGAGTCATATGGCTTTGACTTGGGGTCTCCAAGGTTGTAGCTAATACTCTGTACAGCATGTCGTTTGGGGTGAACTCCTAATCTCTACGTCGGACCCGCACAAAGTACATTTCTTAGTTTTATGAAACTCAGAGGCTTGATGATTGATTGCTATTCACTATTCGACTTTACCATGTAGCAGTTGCCATTCAGTGCCTTTACGTACTTTGATGGTTTTGAAAGGAATTGATATAGTCTAGCATGGTTCTGTTAATGATCTTGCGCGGTTGTCCTACGGGTTGGTTCTAGTTTGTGTGAGTGTGTGAGAGTTTAAGCAATCTCGCAACAATGATGTCTAAGGATAGCTGTCATTACAAAATACTGGCTCGGGCAGGTTGGAGCGAGTAAATCTTTCGAGTCGCATGGCATGGTGAACGGGTTAAACATTCGGGTATAAATTAAGTCGCTAATCCGAAAGAGCTGTGATTATTGTACATCATATGAATTATCCTTATCGTTAGTCACGTCAAGACTGGCGTCCCTTCGATCTTAATCAGCAAACCTCGCTAGTGTAGGAGGGGAAAAAAAAAAGAGATCAACAACTCTTTACCAAGTTCATATCGCTCGTAACTTCGTTCCCACAAAACATCAGCTTTCGTGCCTGCGATCGCCAACATATCCATCCTAGTTCTATACAAGGGCCCCAGGTCATGCGCTCGGCGGTGATCCGGCCCGAGGGGATAGCTCCGACATCCCATTTCCCCATAAGCCAAGCGAATGGCGCTTCTCCACCAGTTTCAACACGTCGTAGATGAATCGTCTTTCAGGTCCGCCGTCGGGGAACACCTCCCAGGCCACGCGCACGGGGAAAGCGAGCCGGTTGATCATGTTGCCGGGTGCCGTTAAGATGTACCATTCGAGAGTCCGGCAGATGCCACAGCCCAGCGCATATTGCTGCGCGGGCCCCACCCGTTCGTCGTCCGGTCGGGTGTCAACTGTCGATAGCATGAGCCGCGAGGTGTAATATAGGCACATCGTTTGAGCGAGACGTAGATCGGGGTAGACAAATTTGGTCGGGGTGACGACAGCACCGGTACGGAGATCCCGACAGCGGAAGATGGGAAACTGATCGTTGGGTTCCGCGGGCACCTCCTTGGGCGGTCCGTCGGGATAGGCATCGACCCAGTCGATCTTCCACTGGAGGAACCGGCACGTGAGGTTGGTAACCCCATTCCATAGCGCCGCCTGTTTCACGGTGATCTCATGGGCACTGGCGACCCTGGACTGTCGCGTGGCCTCCAAAGCGTCGTATTCCGCCAACAGGGATGGCACTTCGACCGTTAAATCTAAAAGGTAGTGAAGGATGTCTTTCTTGGTCGTTCCTGTTGACCAGGGTACCTTGATCCAATCCTCCTCGGCAAGAAATGAAGGCTGACGCTTGACGAGGGCCGCCCCCACCTGGTTGGACGCGTTAGTCCACGCATGGATCGACATGGCATTTTCTTTCACTAATGGAACTTACCCAATACGGACGCAGTTCTGTGAAGAGAAGGTGCTCTACTCCGTGAATATGATTATCAGGTCCGCGGTGTTCGATTAAACGTACAGCGCCAAACACGTGCGATGCCAGTCCTGCTTGCGAGGTCCGTGCGACGCTCTAAAAAAATAACCGATAAGCAATGAGGGCCGTAGAATGGAAAGCAAGATCAGTACCTCAAAGGCCATCAAAAGGATGACTGTGGCCAGAGTGGATTCGGCCTTGCTCCGCTCTGGGTCAAACAAGGCATTCTGTAGATTCCGCAGGACACGCCCATACATCTCAGAGCCGGACTGCACGAATCGCGGGTCCTGAACAGACCGACCGAAGAAAGCCACCGAGACCCCTTCAAAGGCATCCATCAGAAGCGGAGAAAACATGCGAATTTCCGCTGCGCGTCGCAATGCCCCGGCCTGACCCGACTTGATATCTACTTCCGGACTAAAAGCGTCAACAAACCGCTCAATAAACACATCCAGCATCGGCCTAGATGAGTTCGTTATGCTAATGATCGACGAGGATGATGATGAATCATCGCTGCTTTCTGATGGGCTGCGGTTGAAATCGAAGCCCTCTGACCCGTGTGAGGCATAGTGATCGTTATCTCTGCTGCTATCGTCACTGCTCTCATCCAGGGAGCGTTGGTGGAGAAAAGCTGCATACGCCCGGTTGAGTTAGCCTCGCAGCTGCCCTGCACGGTTCTTGTCTGGCGCAGACGCCATTACACACCCACCTTCTGTTCCTTCCCACTCATTCGATCCGCTGGGGCCCGTACGGAGTTGAGTGATTAATCGATCGACAAGCTCCAGCGGGGCCGTGCGTATAGTCGCAAACAACCGTTGCAGCTGGGCCTGACGCCGCTCCGATCGGTGCCGGCGCTCTGGAGAACGACGCAATGCCAAGTCAGCGAGTCATGGTCCTATGATCAAGATCTGTCATGCGGGGAGTCGGGGCCACTTACCACTATTGTTCAGGCGGGCCGTTAAGTCGCGGATCTCCGCCCGCAGATTTCGGATCTCATCCGCTTGACTGATGGGCTGGGGATCCTCGTCTGTCCCCGGTTCATACACGCACTTGGATGGATAGCCATGAGCGCAACATGCATGACAGGGTTTGACGCGGTCGCACTATCGTGGATAGTCAGTTTCACAACACGTCGGGGTGGCTCCGTCGGGACAAGATTCGTTTTAGAGCCGATTGGGAACATGAATTAGGATGAAATTATTTTTTTTTAATTCATTTTTATTGTAATTAATGAGAGGGGGGAGGGCCGGCCAACGGTGATGCTACAACGAGAAGCTCAGACCACGATCGGTTCGGGACGTACCTTGACCTTGCGCAGTCGACAAACCCGGCAGGATCGAACCTGACGAGGGGCCTGAGAGGGCACAACCGTGGCTCTCTTCTCCCGAGGTGGTCCAGACACGAGCAACGCTCGAGAATCGTGGGTGATCATGGGAGGAATAAGGGAGGGTCCGATGGTCGCGTCGCGATCCCAGTGTCAGTCGGAGGGGATTGGAACGTCGGGGTTCACCATGGGTTGGAGCCAACGGTACGGCAGGATCGAAGCGAGCGAGATCAGAACGAACATGTCCGAGAGATTCCCTGCTTCGCTTAGAGCAGCGTTCATCGCTGGGTGACCAATAACGGAGCGGCCCAGGACGATGCCGCGTCAACGGCGTCCTGGGCGATGTGGGTTCAACGGTGCAACTGCGAACAACTCATCCAGCCCATTTCCCCTCCTTATTTGTTCATGAGTAGTAACGTTCCGGAACCGTTGGGGGGGGTCTTGCGATTTGCTGTCAAAGTTTTGTTGTTCAACAGTCTTGGAATTCTTGTGTTCTTTTTTCCTTCTTTTCTGCCTGTGGAGCCCGTGACTTTTGGCTCGCCTTCCGCATCCAGTAAGCGTCACCTTGGTTTTTCCAGTTGGGACTAGTGGAGTCGCACGTACTATTTTCCATGGATGCCTAAGGTTTAAACACATCTCAAGGCAACCCCGTATACTATATATAGTGGCCGGTGAACACTCTAGATTATTGCATTAACCAAGATATATTTACGTATCTGATCAAAGGTGGTGCCATCACCCCTGGATGTATCCAATACGTGCAGAGCATATAATATGGTCCATGGATCAAGCTCTGCCCATGTATGTCGTACGAAGATTACTCGTTCCCTCCATCTGAGATGCTCCTTCTTTTTCTCTAAACAGTATAGTAACTTGGTGTCTACTCCAGTAGTCGCTATAGTAATGTGCAACTACAGTATCTTAGCCCTATGTGCAATGATCGCATGGTTTCATGCCTGGTTAAAGTAAACGTTTAGCTACTTTATATATACTCTCAGGAGCTAATGACTATAGAGACCCTACTTACACTTTTCTATGCTTTTCTTTCTTTCTTTCTTTCGAAAACGTTATAGATATGTGATTACATACACAAAATATGCCTAAAATATGGTTCTTGCAAGAAAGTATACATACATATTGAACTAGACTTCAGGACACCCTCCATCACTACCGCAGAGCAATAGCAGCCACCACAACACCCACCACACTCAAAATCCCCGCCCATCGCACCAACCCGCGCTGGATATGGTACTTTCCCGTCCGTTCAATAGCCTCGGAATCATTGATCCTGGGAAAGGGTGTATCGACGGGAACATCGACCCCCAGGGCCTCACACAGCGGCCCCCACCCATCACTAACATGAAAAAAGACCAACCGATCCTGGGGAGCCACCTGCTTCAACCACTCAACATGCCGCTCATAAGTCTGCCGAGTGGGCATCGACGTCCCATACAACCGCCCCCACTGACCGCCTAACACGTCGATATATTCGACAAAGTGCCTCATCCCCGGCAACGGAAGCAGGACTACCCGCAGAAACCACAACGTCGACAGACTGGCAACCTGGTTGATGCTTTTCGTCCACGCGTCCGGATCACGGACGGTGCAGATGACCTTGGCGTCGGGATACAGTTCCAGGAGTTCAGGGACGAGTTGCGCGCCCGGCGCGTCGGTGATGGCGGCGTATCCGTCCAGTCGCTGTTTGAGGAGGTTGAGTGTGATCTGTCGGTCTTGGGGGTTGGGGCTGAGCCAGTGACGGAGGATCTGGATCCAGGATTGGATCTCAATGGGTGGACCCATGGTGGTTTGGGTGCCGCCATGGTAGATGGGTCCTTGGAGGAGGATGTTTAATGCGGCGCTGAATGATGCTGTGCCGGTACGTGAAAGTCCAGCTCCGATGACTTGGACTTTGGTCCCTGGGGATGGGGTCGAGGGTTGTTGGCCCATTTTCGGAGATGGATGCAGATGTTGATGTTGGGAGAGGGTGTTTCTTTGTCTAGATACGAAAAAAAGGGGATTGGATACTCCGCGCGGCAGAATTCCCACTCAAGAGACACGGTATGTGATATGGAAGGAAAGATACCCAAGTTGAAACCCTTGGCAGGCGCTTGATTAAATCAGTAGACACATAAGCAATTAGTGTAACCGCCCCCTACATTAGTTTTAGCTCCAGCCTTGCTTAAGTTGCTCCAGCATAGCCTTCCCAGTCATAAGAGGCCAATCATATACTCCAGAATACTTAGTGCCGTTCCACTTAGGTTGACTGGTTGGTTGGTTATGATCGTTGTTGGATATCTCAGATGCCGAGTCCAAGGCTAAACTTGAGTCTCACTACGGAGAGGACCGTCAACTGATTCGGAACTTGTTTCGCAACACCAGGTAGCGAAAGCAACTAGTACACTTGCGACACTTCTTACAATAGAGCCAACAAAAGTCAACTGAATCAGTTCTATTCACATTAAGCGCATCAGCTCATCGCTCGTCTAGCACTTGGTATATCTATCGTAAACAAAAGGCAAACACCAGGAATGCAACGATCTATTGACAATGCTGGTCTAATCCGGCAAAATTATGTTCGGGGAATATAAAGGGCAACAAACGACCAGATATTAGAGGGACAATTAGAGGAAGGGGAGGGCACGGATGGGCACCCCAGCCGCAACGGTGGCCTGGCCACGTTACTCCGCCTGCTTCGAGGCCTTGGTACGCAACTTCATGAGAACGTACACAAGAGCATACGAGCTAAGGGCGAATAGGGCAACAATGGCCGCATCGCGCCAGCCGTAATAGTAATCCAGCAAGTTGACGCTGAGAAGATAATCGCTACCCCGGGTATATTGACACACGCGGCAACCGGATGTCGCGTCCGCATCTAGGAGGTTCATGCGGGCGCCCATGCCCTGCATATACTCACTGAGGTACTCGCCGCATGTGGTGCCATTCGGGGGATCGAACAGGGCGAACTCGGAGTCCTTGCATTTCACCTCCACATCGAAGATAGTGAAGGTCATCATGCTGCCCATGAGATAGTTGAACGGGTTCATCCAGTAGATCCAGTACCGCCAGAAAGCTTGGATCTGTTGGTAGGGGACCATCACACCACAGAACGAGGCGAGTGTTCCGATGATCACTGGGTTAATCAGGGAGGCGAAAATCGCGTTCGGTGCGTAGGCGGAGATGAATTGACCAATTCCGGTGTAGACGAACTCATACATCAACATAACGAAGAAGACCGCGCCAGACTTGTCGGAGTCGGTGGGGAAGCCAACCGTGTAATACCAACACGCGAAGTAAAGCACAGCGCAGAGGCAGAGATAGGGGATTTCCGATACAATCAGGGCGGTCACGAAGGCAACCCACGAATACATCTTCGACTTTTTCTCACGGGCGTCATAAATGTCTCGACGTTCAAGGAACAGCGGCTGAAGTTGATTAATGACACCGGGGGCGACGAAGATAAAGTTGAAAATGGTGAAGAGGCGGAGCTGCATAGAGTGGACAGAATCGCTGATCATCCAGAAAGAGAAACCGTTAAACAAGGCGGAGCCAACATGAAGGGCCAGTTTGTTGTTGACATAGTCGGTATTCCGGTACAATGCCACACACATACGCTGGCTCACCAACTTGATCTGCATCCAAAGACTCGTGGCAAATTCTCGGCCGTCATCAAAGGTACCAGGAGGCTTAGACGCAGCGTCACTGACGATGCGGTCAAGCTCCTGGATCGAACGCTGGTTCTCTGGAGACTCCAGCCAGACCTTATTCCAATCGCGACCCTGGGAGAGAGTACCAGAGACAACATCAATCATATGCTCAGCGGGGTTCACACCGGGTGGGCAAGCAGCACCATAACGGCCGAAATAATCCTTGACTGTCTGGCCATTGTCACCAATGTCACCAAAGTAGACCATTTTTCCACCTTTAGCCAGGAGAAGCAGTGTATCGAATTCAGCAAACAGCTGAGCGGAAGGCTGGTGAATAGTAACAAGAACAGCCTGGCCAACATCAGCCAGTTTGCGTAGAAAGCGGACAGTGTTATATGCAGATTGGCCATCGAGGCCTGAGGTCGGCTCGTCCAGGAAGATTAGAATGCTCGGTTTTGACACCAGTTCCACACCAATAGTAACACGCTTACGCTGTTCCACGCTCAATCCGGCACCAACACGGCCAATCAGCGTGTCGGCGATATCATGTAATTCCAGAAGTTCGATGATGGTATCCACATATTTCAGTTTTTCATCATCAGGAACATCGCGTGGCTGACGAAGCAAAGCAGAGAACTCGAGAGCTTCACGCACGGTTGCAAACGGTTCATGGACATCAAGCTGCTCACAATAGCCGGCAGAGCGCTGGAAGGAAACTGGCAAGGGTCGTCCATCAACCATAATAGAACCATGGATCGTTCCTTCAGTCTTTCGCTGAGCCAATACATCAAGAAGAGTAGTTTTTCCAGCGCCAGAAGAACCCATCAGGGCACCCAGCATACCAGGTTTAACCCAACCGTAGACATTATCAAGGAGTACGCGGTCACCCGTGGGCGTTTTCACGGTATAGGTCAAGTCTTTCCAGGTGAAAACAGACGTGTTGCGGACCAGTTGGTTGTCAAGATCACCCTCCTCAGAGCTGCCATCGTTACGCTTCTTCTCTTTCTCGTTCACCTGGGATTCTTCATCGAAGCGGGCAACCTGCTTATCCAGCCTCTCACGCGGAATCAAAAGCGTGTTTCCAGTTTCAGAAGCAGCCTTCCACCGGGACGTGGCAATGATCGTCAGGGCCACGAATAAAACCCACCAGGCCCATAGGATACCGAAGTTACGCCAGACATGGTTGTGGCTGTAGGACAATGAAGCTAGATACTGGTCTCCCGTCACATAGTTGTTGCCTTGGATAGCGCCACCAACACCGGCACAGGATTGATAGTCGGCTACATTTTCATACCCAGGACCAGTAGGAATGAGGTTGGTGCCCACACAAGGAATGATCTTGTTATGGAACTCGCTTGAAAGCAGGGCATCAAAACCATATGCAAGAGGGTTGATCCAGTAGATCCAGCCAAACCAGGGATGCATCTGCGGCTTCGTGATCATATAGCCGGTGTACATGATCAGGGCGGAAATGAGGAAACCGGAAACCTTGGAGGCGCCGTCGAATGTCGTGAAGAGTGCTCCAACCGCACGGAACAATGCGGTCATAACCTACACAATACAATTCAGTTAGCCCATTGCTACACTTCTAACTTTGATGACTGGATTCCATGGGGGTGCCCTTACCATTGTCGTAGCAAAAACCAAGATCCAATAAGTGAAGAAGCCCGACGCACTCATTGTGAGGCCCACCATGAAATAGACCACAAGGGAAAAGATACTGATCTGAAACAGGAGGACTGGGATATCGGCAGCGATCTGAGCGATACAGAAAGCAGCGGGGTGGAAGAAAGCGAAACCTTTATGTTTGACCAGGACTGGTCGACCACTGAATGAATCGGTCACTTCAGACATGGATAGCAAACTGTTATAAAGCAACGAAAAGAAAAGAGCACCGGACTTGACAAATAGACCTCCCGAATTGTTGGGCGCATTGTAAAACAGGGATCCTGCAATCAAGGCCTGGGCTAAGGTCGACACCTGTTTGATGATAAAAGTGGCTTTATCACCCCAAAGGATCTGGTACTGACGAGCGATACAGGCCTTGACCTGCTGAACAAAATCGACCGTCATCGGGCTGTTCTTCGGCAGCTTCTTGCTCCTGTCGTGCGAAATAGCCATCTCGAAGTTCTCGGTGCGTTCCCGGGCGAGATCGGAGTCGGGGTAGTCGTATTCTGCCATCATTTGAGCACGGATGGGAGACTTTTCATATTCTGCTAAGAGCATGTCGGCATTGCGAGGGAATCGATTCTCATATCCGGGCCGAATCTTGCGTTCCGTGGGAACAGTCACACCAGTCAGGAAGTCAGCTACGTTAGACCCCTCGCGGCAGACGAAACCAAGGTCCTCCATGAAGGGCCTTGCCTGGGACATGGGCCCGTAATAAACCTGCTTGCCCTCATCCAAGACTAGTACCTTATCGAACAAGTCATAGATTCCATTGCCCGCCTGGTAAAGCGTTACAATAGTCGACAAGCCCATAACATCTGTCAAGGCTCGAATAGCTTTAGTCCACTCGAGAGCAGTGCTGGCATCTAAACCACGTGTGCTGTTATCCCAGCAGAACACGGACCCACGAGAGGCCATACATTCTATGATTGAGACACGTTTGCGCTCACCACCAGAAACACCTCGAACATACTCGTTACCGACCTTCGTATCATTTGTGTGCGAGATTCCCATGGCTTCCAGCAAAAACTTTTTCATTTCCAGACGATACGCTTCTGCCGACTCCACGCCTTTTGGGAGGTTGAATGGAATCTTGAGCCGGGTTGCGAAGTCCATCGTCTGACCCACTGTCAGTGTGGGGAAGAAGAGTTCTTCTTCGGTGTTCATGACAATTTGACCATGATAACGATCAGCTTCTTTATGGGTGAGCGACCCAAAACGGACGTCACCCTCCACCGATTTATACCCAAGTCGTCGATTCGAGAGCATTTTGAGCAGGGTCGTACATCCTGATCCCGGCCGACCTAACACGAGAAGCATTTCCCCAGGTTTCACGCAGCCATGGCTGTTCTGAAGAATCGAGCGGAGGGGCGGTTTGTTGCGACCATCTTTGATTTTCTGGGGGATATTGAACTGGGATAGGAAATTTTCGTTGACGGCGGCCTCAGAACTAACCACTTCGACGTTCACATTCTTCCAAGTGACGCCGAGTTCACGACTCTTGAAACCGGACGCCACATCTCGTTCATGTTGCTGTTTAACTTGTGGCATCAGGCTCCAGTCTTCGGCGCGGCTGACATTGGCAGGGCGGGGGGTTGGCGCAGACTCATCACCCATCACCGTAGCTGTACTGTCGGTATCATCTCTGTTGTCCGAAGGCGGCGCCTTCGCATAGAAGTCCGGACCCTCCATGGCTTGAGGGAAGCTTGGACCACAGTCAGACTAGAGGAAGCTTTTCGGTGAGGTACACACCGAGAAAAGAAATCTTCCATCACGAGGATGGGACGGGCAACGAAGTATATAAGCCCATTGCTCTCGGGTGGGTCTGGGGGCTTGAAACCAGGCCTGCACCGAGTTCACATTTAAGCGACCCACCAGGCATGGATCGAGGCTCCAGCAAACTCCATAGTTTATTGGGATTTATCATTCGTTAGCGGCCTCATCTTACTCAAACGTGGCCGCCATCAAGTCATTGTCGCGGGAAAAGGAGTAAAACAGGTCGACCTTCCGAGCTGTGGGGCCTAAAGCCAGTGGTTATCTCCGACAGGTCTGCGCCGTTTTAAACCAATCAACGGCTGGAGCAGGGGAAACGTTCAAGCTTACATGCAAGTCCCTTCCAGAATTTGCGTGTCAAGCAGCAAACTCATTTGTCGATCAGGATCTTAGTGTTGGATAGTTTGGGTTCGGAGTCCGGTCTTCTACTGACCGATCGGGGCCAATCTCATTTTTCCTTCCGATGACTCAGCGGCTGTTGGCCCATCGGCGTTTTTGATTGGCTCCTTCAAGCTCTTCAAAGTCCGAACACTTCCGCTGAGTCAAGCGGGACCTTCCCTTTTAGGTTTAGAGTTGTTGTAAGCTGTCTCCCGACGTCCTGTCAATTTTCCATCTGATATCTTGATCGTCTCGGCTGTGGCGCAGAAATTTTCCTTTGTCATTTTCTGTTTTTTTCCTATTTGCCCCTTTGAAGTTTGTTGTCTACCTAATCTTTTCTATTCTCGCCTCAGCCCGATTGTTAAGCGGCTATAGCCACGTTCCTGTTCCTATCTATATTCCGGGAAAAGTCACCACCACCACCATGACGGAACCCTGGAGCCTGTGACTTTGTCGAAAGAGAAAACAAAAAGCGCTCTAACATTGAAATTGGGGGATCATCGATAACTTGACATGTCGACTTCCAGGTAATCATCTACGCAAGTACCGTGCAGCGTCTGTCTCTGTTTCATAAATCTCAACTATCAACTTCAACTAGATGAGACGGTGAACCTGCGCAAGTAATGATTCGCTACGATAGCAAACTCTCAGTCTGTATCGTGACTCACCTTCATCCCTCACATAGAGCATGAATTCTCACACATGCCAAGACTAATCTTATTGGTAATCTATGTCGTAAAAGACCCCATCTCTCGTGTTTAGTTGACACCGACGCTCCGATATTCTATTAATATACGGATTCTTTCGCTTTTTTCCCTTTTTTCTTTGTCATCCATTCTAGTTAGGGCATTGATGAATGTTCGGGCCATGTGGGCAGCTTCCGACACTATTCCTTATAGGGTTAGGCTTGCGAATGGACAGGATCGCGGCCTGCTTCTAGAACGTGATTCTTCTTCTTCTTGTCCCTTCCGATACGTACTCATGTGAACTCGAATTAGCTCATATACATGGTAGCAATCAGTATGACGCTATCGCATAACCAGCTGGTAATTCAACAAAGATTGATTAGTAGTGCTTTACAAAAGCATTAACTCCGGGGAATCCTCCGAGTGCATGCTAAGTCCTCTGTGTGGGCTATCCACCTTGTGGTTTTACAGAACAAGGAGACTACAGAGAGGTCTCCTATACTTCCACTCTTAGTTTCAGAGCTGTTCTGCGGCACTCAATGCTGCCTCGTGCAATTTGACAAGCTCATTGAAGACAACCCCGTTCTCAAGGCTTAGCAGCAACTGCATGCCCCTTGAGGTATGGTTCCAATCCATCAGAAAGGACTATTGTCACGAAGCAGGGTTTCAAGGACTCTTAGGGTAATCACCCAAGTCATAGAAAGCACCCACTTCTCCAGTAGCTATGTAGTGTAAAATCTACCTCACCGCTCTTTGACTACGGATGGACATAGTCGGCGTATCAGGCAGATCACAAGAACATACGGAGTAGTTTCAGAGTCGTCAATGTCATTATTTCTTCTCGCAGTCTGTCTATATGGTGATTGCTTGCCAGAGCCTTTGGCCATGGAGTCCACCCTCGTTCAAGAAACTCACAGCGACATATATAACGTCAGACATAGCAGCATGATGCAAGGGTGTTTGCCCTTCATGGCCCCCACTATTGGGCAATACGGGAAACCCCCTGGAGCCACGTGCAGAGGTGCATTTACGGAACGGGCGTTCGTGTTTACTATGAGATGGACTAGTGAGTCCCAATCGTAATTTGCCCTATTCGAGTCAAAAACCAAGGATATGCCGGCGACTTTCTGAAACACCGCCGTCTCATGCCGAATTCGAGAACCCCATTAAAGCCGACTGGAAGACAGACCTTGAGCATATGAATATTCTAAATGTCATGCACGAATGAAACCCTCACATTAAAGAGCCCGGGTCGAGAGTTTAACGCCTCCACTCAATTCTAGACCAGGCCAGATATACACAACTCTCTATATCCATACATCTCATCATAAGAATAACAGCCCAGGTAAAGTCCACTCACAGCACAATCTCCCCTTCGCCATCAGGTCTCTCAAACCCAGTAAGATACCGTTCCAGAATCTCCTCCGTCACATAAAACGCCGAGTCCCCATCCTTATCAACCCGCTCATTCCGAGCGCGAACCCTCCGTCGGAGTTCCGCAGCATCAACATCCAAAAACACCAGTGCCCATCTTCCTCCTGACCCCTCAATTAACCTCTTCCACTCCTCACGTACCTCACGATATGCAAACGAAAAATCCAGCACGATATCTACCTGTCCTCCGGTCAATGCGGAGATAAGTTCAGTCCGGAGTGCTTCTTCGGCTTCGAGTTGGTATTCTTCGTACTGATCTCGGGGATAGTCAATATCCCAGAGGCCGTGGTGAGAATAAACGTAGGAGTCGATGGAGAGACGGTAGAAGGATGGATACGCGGAGACGATTGAGTGGGCTAGTGTTGACTTTCCGGAACCTGGTGACAAATTAGCTCCTGGAGTGTGGGTAGCAATGTCAAGAAATGGGGTTCTACCTGCGATGCCGCAGGTCATTAGAACTATTGGTCGGGGATCAGCTGCTGTGCGGCATAGCTGAGGATGAAGTTGTGCATGTGCATGGTCGGTTTGGGGGCTTATGATGCTGACGGGAGTAGATGGCATTGTTGTGGTTTGTAGAAGATTAAGCTATGGACCTATGGACATTGGTAGGAGATTATCATGTGTACATAGGCGTTTTCTGTACAATTCGGAAGGACTCAATAGCCCGTGGTTGAAGCGAGTTATTGATTAGTTATTCTAGGGCATGGGCTGCATCGTGAGTCATCGGGTAGATTAAGCCTATCAACTTTAAGTGTCCAAAGTCTCATGATGATGGTTGGATTTGGTGCTTCAGGATGGATGAATGGCTGTAAGAGATTCAAAGATAATAACTTGGAGAGTTATATAAGTAGTGATACAGCAATTGGTTACTGGCTGGTAATCTTGTTAGGTTGGTTGATGGATAGTACAAATGGAGGTCAATGAAGGGAGAAATATATATATATCACCGACACTTGCACCGTGAGCATACTCATCGATCGAGCGCATGCCCAATGGAGGTCGATCAAGGGATAAAAGCCCTCACAGAAATATTCGTATCATAAAAGAAATTAAGCTCTAGATAGGTCAAGAGAAAAAAAAAAGAAACTGAAAAAGAATAGTGGAGAGATAGGTAGTAAAGTTAACAAAAAAGATGGAGACGCGGGGAATCGAACCCCGGACCACTCCCATGCTAAGGGAGTATTATACCACTAAACCACATCCCCAATTCGATATTTGGAAACAGTAACTTTGACAATATAAGCCTGTAACCATTATTCGAAGCCGCAGACAATAGAAAATTTTGAGTTTAGAGTGTAATATCCCAAATGGGTTAGACTGATGGTGGCGCAAGTATAAACCTCAGCAGCGAATGGACCTAATGAAGTTGAACACTATCACAACGCAATCACACATAGGGTCACATCGAGACCAACATACCAAGTTTTCTGCATACAGAACCTGAACCCTCGTCATCTCTCTGGGAGCCCCGCCCGTCTAAATAAAATCCATGCGAACAACAATGTCAAAAACTTATGACAAAGTCCTTACCTTCTGGTTCGGCCAGAATGGCTCCCGAGAATATCTTCAACAAAAGTCATTTTGGTACGGAAGTCCATCCGACGATGCCTACGTTCGCAAGCACCTCGGATCCGACTACGAAGCTGCCAAAACGGGGGCTCTCGACGCTTGGAAGTTTGACAGCCAGGGTGAGGGTGCACTAGCCCTAATCCTTCTCCTGGACCAAGTACCCCGGAATATCTTCCGCGGCACCCCGCAGGCATATGCAACGGACTCCAAGGCAGTCGCTGTAGCGCGATATGCCGTGGACAAGGGCTGGGACAAGAACATGCCTGCGATCCAGCGACGATATATGTATTCGCCGTTCAATCATTCAGAGAATCTGGAAGATCAGGAGATGTCGTTGAAATTATTCACGGAGCTAGGGGATAGTTATCATTTGCATTGGGCAAGGAACTTCCACGACCAGATCAAGCGGGATGGGAGGTTTGTGCATCGTGATCGGATTCTGGGGCGATAAATTATACGGCCTGTGATAGTAACGTGTAGTATAATGTGTATCGATAGAGCAATGTATCAGTAAAAATGAAGCGGCTTGTTTAACACCGTCATCGAAAGGGTCTGCCGTGCCTCCAAACGATGAGTGCGAGGTGGAGGACAAGGGGATGTCCTGCTGGCAGTGCACCAAATCACTGGACTTAGCCAGCATAGCAGTATTTCAGATTCCAAAGATAAACATAGTCACTATAAACTGAATTAGACAAGTACTTATCACAGGCCCCACTGCAATACATGGATATTAAGTTGCTTAGGAAAGGGATGATTCCATCTCTGGCTTACTAATCAACACTATAGCCCTACGACGACAACTTCATAACTTCCATGCAGGGAGAAGAAAGGTTAAGGAGCCTTGGATCTGCAAAGTAACCTTATCTAACGCGCATGACGGCCCTACAGTCTCCCTTGAGGACAATTACTGCTACGACAGAATCAAGAGGCAAAAAGCCAAACAGTTTGCCTCACATATCGTTGACGTCACTACCAGCTTCCAACGAACCATAAGGGTGGGAGGTTTTGCTCTACCAGTTGTTCATTTTGATTCAACCAAGAAAATACCATGGCACGTGTCTTGGCAAATCATTTGTTATTACTTCCTTGCTTAGAATGATCAAGTGTCTACAAACAGCTATGCATTCTTCAAACGGCCCAAGATTCAACTGTCTGCATGAAGTGAACAATTATGATTCGTTTGGTAGGTAGACAATCAGAAGCTCCAACTTTTATTCTTCTTATCAGAAAAGCCCCCGGTTTGCGGAATTCATCATGGTATGGAGTCAGATCAACCCTACAGCACTCCATCTCAGCTTCCTGTTCCTCTCGGGCAGTATCCTCCTCTATACTGTGCTTTCACGTTTTCTAAAAGAAACACTCCTTCTGGCAGAGCCCCCGCTTGCTACTTCGGTCGGAATTCTGACTGGACCCGCGGTATTGCGTGCTGTCGAGCCTCAGCCGTGGAAGCTCGGCGATCATGTCACCAAGGAACTAGCACGACTCACTGCAAGTATGCAGGTATTCATCGTGGGCATTGAGCTCCCTGAGGGATATTGCAGAAAGCACTGGAAAGGGATTGGCATTCTTCTGGGCCCCGTTATGATAGGTGGCTGGGTAGTATGCGCGATCCTGATCCATCTGGTCTTCGGTGCTAGCTACCCGTCTGCGCTCGTTATCAGCGCTTGCCTCACTCCCACCGATCCGGTGCTGGTCGCGACCATCCTGGAGGATCCCAAGGCGACTAGTGACCGTATTAAGTATCTTCTGGCCGCGGAGTCTGGTGTGAATGATGGAACCTCATTCCCCTTCCTATATCTCGGGATTTTCATCCTGAAGGAGCATTCGGTTGGTGCCGTGTTGCGAGAATACTTAACGGTGACAATAGCCTACCAATGTATTGCGAGTGTTGCTGTCGGGATAAGTCTCGGTTATGGAGCGAACAGACTCCTCCGATATTCCCACGAGCGTGGTAGGATTACTGAAAACTTCGTTGCTCTGTTCCCCTTAGCTCTGATCTTCTTCAGCTTAGGATTTTCAAGCACAATGGGGATGGATGACTTCCTACTTGTCTTCAGTGCTGGCCTCGGGTATGCATACCACGGCCGGCTTGAACACGCTTACCAGGTAAATCCCGTGGCCGCCTCATTCATCAGCTTCTCTCTTAGTATAGCGACGTTTATCTATTTCGGTCTGATGATCCCTTGGGCTACTGTCGCAGATACACCAAAGTTATCACTGTCGAAAATTGGGATCTTTGTGCTCCTTGTTCTGCTGCTTCGTCGAATTCCGTTCATTGTCGCCCTGAAACGATTTAATCCTGATATCAAATCGTACAGGGAGGCACTCTTCTGCGGTCACTTTGGACCCATGGGTGTTGGTGCTCTGTTTTTGTCCATGGAAGCCAGGGACAACCTTAATTCCTCCTGTTCCCGGCCACAGACGCAGCCGGGCGACGACTGGGACCAATATACCTGTGAAACTGTTGAGTTGGTCTGGCCAGTTGTTTGCTTTACTGTTCTGGGCTCTGTTGTGGTGCATGGTTTGAGCATGAGCATTGCGAAGTTGGCTCGAAATGTGATATGCGCTCAAAGGCAGCATACGAAGTCATTGTGTACCGCAGATGACCCTAGCACGAGCTCTGAAAGCATGGATAGTGGAATCTATCATGATGAGGAGAGTCTACTCTAGAGTCGATGGAGCATCGAGAGGTAGATTGGCTTTGCTAGGTTGGAAGAGTTGGAAGACATTTAGAGGCTATTCTAGTTATTTAAGAGTGTACTTTAGAATGAACAGCGAATATATCCAGGAATAGCTTACTGCTATCAATAGACCACCACGGTTGGAAGCTATGTAATGAAAGAATCTTTTAATGATTTTCTTGGGTTCTTGCCCGTCTTCTGCCATACAGCATTTGGATATAAAACCACCCCTCAACAATTGTTCAAACTCTAATGTGTACTACTATCATACCCCCTCAGTATAACAGTTCTCACGTCGAATTTGAGCATTCGGCTCATCTACCATACTTGAGTACCCTGTAGAAAAAGTATTCGGGCAATTGTTGTAAAAAAGTTAGATATCTGTGTAGCTGTAGAACCCTCCTCCTTGACTAAAGCAGGACGTAGCGACTAACAAGACTCGGCTGGTAATGTAGCTTCATATACATGGGGCTTAGATGTGCACTGTATACCTTCGCTCGGAAGCGACACAGATTGATGCGGACTCGTGAGATATAGGTACGTAGTTTCATCTGTATCTTTGAAGTTCAACTCGAGGCTCTTTCCTATAAATAGCTGATGAATATTTCCGTATATCTCTACGATTAATTCATGTGGAAGGGTCTGAGGACTGTAGTCACTGTACAGGACAGGTTGGTCAACAGACCAAAGAGGTTAGTTACACTGTTTTAGTGCTTTGTTCTTTCGCAAGATACTGGGAGTAGTATTTGTACAATATCATCTCCAGGTAATGTGCAAGATGCTGATATTCACTGTGAATTGAAGTGAAATAATTACATCCAGAGCAAACATATACTGAACAACTGGCAATTTACCAAGTTTTCTAATCTTAGTCCTTTGTCAGAACGCCGACGATAACTGCTCCTCCTCGACCCTAACTAGATTAGTCCTCTCTGCTATCTTCCCTGCCAACTCCATCAAGGACGAACTAGCTAATATTTCTAGAATAGGCACAGTGCCGTCTATGTGTTTGGAGATCCAATTCCGGAGTTCGACCGCTACATGGGAATCGATTCCATACTCCGTTATTGGACCAACAGGGTTGATGCTGTCAACTGGAACTGAGAGATGAGTAGCGACTCGAGCACTTAAAGCTGTATAGATCACAGCTGTAGCATCTTCAAGGGTTTTCGTGGCCCGGAGGTCCTGTCTCAGCGTATCGGGAATTTCGGTCTGAGAACTGACTGTCGTGTCTAGATGGAGTCGACGGAAGTGTGAGAAAAGAGGTGCATCGAAGTTGGGTAGTGATCGACTTGCTTTCCACCGACCTAGACCGGTAATAATTTGGGAGGTCGTTCTGTCTTTCTGACAGCTCGTGATTGCTACCTCGATCAATGACATAACGGTCTTGGTATCAGTTCCCTGGAATCCTTGCTGCTCCATTTTCAATGCCAGATCTTTGTTCTCGGCTAGATAGCCCGCATCTGTGATCACTCCTAGATCCAAAGATACTGCTGAAAGCCCCAATGAGTTACGATACGTCGCAAAAGAGTCCATGAATGTTGAGCCGGCGGCGTAGGCGGCCTGAGTCGCGTTACCTATAATACCACTAATGGAAGATAGCATGATGAACCAGTCAAGATGGGATGGGAGATAGCGGTGGAGGTTCCAAGTTCCGTGGTACTTCGGCTTGAGTACAGCAGTGTAGTCGCCAAGAGTCATTTTCTCGATATGCGTGTCCTGCGACCTGTCAGCTTCATACGTGTAGATCGAGCTTTGGGAGAAGATACCCTCAGGATCATGGCACTTTGGATGACGCCCCGGATTGGCGGTGCAGTTTCTTCAAGATCGTTCACCATCTTCTTAACTTGATCACATTGGGATATGTCGCAGGCATAAATGATGGTTCGAACTCCTTTCTTGTTTAATCCTTGTACAGTTCGTTGGGACGATACTCCTGATAGTCCGCTTCTACTGACAAAAACGATTGTTTTTGCTCCATGATCTGCCATCCAGAGTGCTGTTGCGCGGCCGATACCACCAAGTCCCCCAACAAGCATGTATGAGATATCTGGTCGGAGAAGCATATCAGGTTGCCTAGTGATGATAGTCTACTGACTTAGTATTTTCTAATAGAGGAGGGGGACGGTACGAACCTTAACCGTATCACCAATACCAGCCGTGAGTACAACCGGGTCTGGATGATCTGTTTGCGTGAGGACCTCCAGCGCTTCAGCAATATCCGATATGCTATAAGAGGTCAGGGACGAGTGACCACGGAGTATGCCTCGGCGAAGAAGACACGCTACTCGGTCCCAGACCTCATCCAGCATTTGAGAATTGTTATTCACTATGTTCCCAATATCGATAGTGGCAAAAATGATATCTTTGTCAAGCTCTGGCACTTCCCATCCACGCTTCTCAAGTGTGCCATGGGCATGTAATTGAATGAAAGTGCCTGATGTTCCAAAACATCTCCATAATGAACGGAAGGTACGACTGTCAGATTCACCACAGTTGATTATCGTCTTTACTCCCTTATTATCGGTCAATCGAACGAGATTCTCTAAGAACGACTCGTCATTGAGAAATATCCGTTCATCTGGCAACAGAGACGAGAAGACCAAGCGTTCTTTTTCCGCTACGCTCCCCACAAGCGCGTATGCATGAGCACCTGATACAGTACATACTTCAATGCCAGCTTGACCAACTGCTCCAGCAGCGGAATTGATCAACACTCGATCTCCTGGCTTTATCTCAGCAAGGCAATGAACGGCATGGAAAGCTGTGCAATAAGCCGCGGGTATTGCGGCAGCAGTTTCAAAAGACATATCCGAAGGTATTTTTTGAAAAGCAGTTTCCCGGTCTTGGTAGAGACTGGCGGCTGTTCCAGGTCTCAGGCAGGCTACTCTGTCTCCAGGTATCAGGTTGCGAACGGCTCTACCGACAGCTTGTACCTTTCCGCTACATCCGATCCCGATTTCCATTGCTCCTGAAGCTTGACTGTCTACTAGCTGCGCATCTCTCTCACTTAGCCCGACGGCATGAACTTGTATGCGGACCTCAATATCAGAAAGCGTAGTAATCCGGCTGTCATCAATGAAATGAATATCTTCGGGTTTGACACTGTCATTCACCACCACTCGCAGATGTCGGTTCTCTTGATGAAATGTTTCAACGCTTGTGAGATGCATATCATGAACAGATGCAATCGCTTCATTCAAATGTCGGTTCTCCACAATCCGTGGGACAAGAAGGGCACCACTCCTTTCGGTATACTCCGTATCGGACTCGTCTGGCTTACCTCCTAACATACGATGACAAACAAGGTCGTATATGAGCTCAGCCGCTCGATACCCGCAAAGTGGGCTGCCAGCATCTAAATCAAGTGTTATGATAGGCTCTACTCCCGTCTCTGAGCGAGCAGTCCGTGCAAAGCCAGTGATTATACCAGCTTCTGGATTTACCGGGGTGATTGTGCCACCACGCGTCACCCAGAGGACGCAGGTCGCTTCCAAAAACATCTGCTTGATTATATCCATTGTTGCTTGATTTAGATGTGCCAGAACTGGTACTTGAAGATCACTCAGGACAACGCAAGCCTTTCTTTGCGGCTTGAGATGGGCAAGGTCGGTTGTGTCAACCTGCGATACTGAAGAAAGAAGGTCTCGCAGATGGGGTATCTGTACACCACACTCGCCTTCCTCTGCTACAATAACAACTTCTGATGTGAGCGAAGTTTGTTGTCTTGTAGGACGAGAGATAATGACCATATGCTGATCTCTAGATCTACCTAGTTCTTGCAGTTCCGTGAACTGGGCATTCTTCAGAGTGTTTATCAAGCCATTGTCGAAATCTCCAACCCCACCGTGCTTCCACAGCCCCGGAGAATTAGCGAATATAACATGCTCAGATAATTTTGGCTTGAATAAAGGGTTGCACAGGATCAGATAGCCACTAGGTCTGAGAAGACTATGAATATTGCTCAATGCTTTATGTTTCGATTTGACTGTGTATAATCCATGTGCAACGATCACGACATCGTATTGCTGTATGATAAAACCCTGGGCATCCAAGTCTCCCTCGACATCGAGCTCTTTGATTTCCACGCAGTTGTCCCATGCGCAGATCTCATTTCCTGTTGGCCCTAGAAGACGTAGGTCTAGGTGTGTTGCGGTATACTTGGTGAACCGAGTAACGCCACCCTTTTCCCCGACGAGCCGTTGGAGGAATCTCTTCGATGCTCCACCTGTACTAGCCTCGATTTCAAGGATTGAGATCATAGGGTTCTTATGGCCGACCAAGTCCAGGTACCTGGAGACTGTTTCATATGCCGGATCATTGTAGACCTTTTTCCAGTACTCATCCCACATGGAGTGTTCACCAACCGTTCCAAGGCTGGCCTCGTTCGTCAAACTAGAAGACAGACTTGCACCCACGGTGCAGAGAAGATGACCCTCAGGGCCGGAAGATCTTACTCGTTCGATATCGTCACTGTGGAAGTCGCGGGAAATCTGATATTGCTGTGTCGCTATCTCTTTGAAGAATTCGAGCTGTCTTATCCTGAAAGGCTGAAGCTTCTTGATGGCTGCTTGATCCACATGTTTAACGTAATCCTTGATGTAGTATAACGCGCATGCTTCATGTAAAGCGTTAAATCCACTAGATTGCTTTTTTGACTCCATACAGGAGGGGATAATGCTCGATAACGCAGGCTCGGTCAGCAAATCGATATCTAAATCCCATTTCAGCTCATATGCCAACTGGCCCTTCATTCTTCTTAAATCTGGAGAAGAATCTGGTCCAAGGCGCCTGCACCGTAGACCTGCAATAGAAATTGACGGTCGCTGAGATTCATCCACAACTGCAATCGAGGCTATGAGATCACCCTTTTTTGTTCGCTGTGTTTCTGTAAAAACATTCAGCTTGCAACCAGCTGCATAATCTGTGCGGCACGACACGCGCATCTCATCGATACGAACAGGAACAGCAGGGTCGTTGATTACATCCGTATTTACGAATATTGTGTGAATTATAGTGTCCAAAGTGCAGGGATGTATCAGAAATGGATACTGAAAATTCATGGGCATCACCGCAGCAGTATCTGGGGTGACGACCTCTGCTACACACGTTGAGTCCTTGAAGCGTGCTTGTTTGATGTTAGCGAAACATGGTCCGTACGCAAGGCCGACACTGGCTAGGTTCTTGTAAAACAATTGGATGTCGAGGGAAGTAAAGTCGTCTTGAGCTGCTCCCTCGGATTCAAGCTCGGATTCGGCCCAGTTGCTATTTTGTGCTCCAATCCAACCATTACAATGCTCTGTCCATATGTTGTCCTGTGTGACTGAGTAAATATGAAACTTGTGAGCCTGGTAGGAACCGCGAGAATTGCTCTCGCATTGACTGAGTGTGAGTAAGGTCTCTACAGCCGCTGTCTCGTGAAGAACTAGAGCCGATTGGATGTATATATCACGAATATAGACTGTGGGTATCTGATCGGTGGCGGTATCATTTAACACATGCTGAAGGAATGCCTCTATCGCCATGACAACATACCCAGCAGCAGGATATACAATATTAGACTCGATTTTATGGTCCAATAACCAGGGATTTTCAGACACGCGAAGAACATTTCTCCACAAAGGCTGAAAAGGACAAACCATCCTATCGATGACACCCAACAGATCTGTCCGGGCGTGCTTGCGATTGCGAAAGGTCTTGCTTATCCGAGGCTCCGCCCAATATGAGTGGATGTGACTCCACGCATATGGAGGTAGGTCAACAAGCACGCTTGGTTCTTGGGAGGTGGTGGGATCGTTAATTGCCTGTGAGTCCATGGGATATCCGGCACACATTAGTGTAGCTGCAGCGGTTAGAGCAGTAGTAACAGCGTTGCTATCCCTGGTTAGAACGCTAATGTATACGATTTCGGCGGCATTGAGTTTCGTGTCATCTCGCAAGGTCTGTTTGATTGGTCCAGCCAGCGTAGCGTGAGGTCCAACCTCAACAAGGGCATCCACACTGACCTTTTGAGCCGTACCGGCTCGTTTGATTCGCTTGTTTCCTGGCGTCCTGACGGGGGCCCGCTGGTTAATTGTCTCGAAGCACAAGGCGCGCAACGAATCGACAAAATTCACCTGGCCCAGAAGGTTACTAACCCAATATCGTGAATCTAATTCGGATGGGTTGATCTCCGCTCCTGTTACAGAGGAGAAGAAGGATACAGATCGATTATGAAGATAGTTGGCAATATCCTCACGGCTCCGTGGGCTCACATGCGCTATATGGCCCAAGTACTGCTCCCTAACTAATTCCATGTGGTGCGAGTGGTATGCAACTTCCACTGCTAGTCGGCGGCTAAACACTTGCTTTTCGCGGACGATCTGCTCTAGTTCATCAATAGCAGGGAGGTCTCCGGCAATCGTGACGCTCACTGGGCTATTGATACACGCTACAACAGCCTTTCCCGGTTGGAGCTTATCGAGATACGACTGGCTCTCCTGGACAGACGCCCCCAAGGCAAGCATGGCCCCCCTTATCTGCCCATTAGCGAAAGGCGAGTTGGTGACAACCACTCCTCGGTAGTAAGCCACTGACATGGCATCCTCCATGGTCAGTGCGCCAGTCGCATATGCAGCGGCAATTTCCCCGCTAGAGTGTCCGGTCACCGAGTCTGGATGTATTCCCCAAGATGCCAGTAGATCAACCAGGGCTATTTGAAGGGCAGAGCATATGGGCTGGCTGAAGAGGGGGTTGCTTAATCGCGAATCCTCTTGATTATTCAGGATCTCTTCTATATTCATTATCAGTGGATGCTGGTCATGACATGAAGTGAATACTGGTAAGGGGTAATACCAGATTAACGTACCCACCATACAGTAAGGAGCACCAATGGATTTTATAAAGTCGTTGATTCTTCGAATTGATTCGTGAAACACCGGATATGCCTCGAGTAGCTCCTTTCCCATTCCTGCCCACTGCGCACCCTGTCCCGTGAAGACGAAACCCATACTTGGTCGTCGACGAGCTTTAGCAATTTTAATCCGACCAGATAATGCTTCTGCTAGTGTTTCAGGAGATGTTCCCACAATGGCAGCTCTACAGGCATGGATCGTACGGTGTTCGTTCAACGTATAAGCTAGGTTACTCATATATCTGTCATCTGCTTCAGATCTTTCCTTGAGGAGATATTCCAGAAAGTTTTGAAGCTGCCTTGTGGTAGACCTCTCATCAAGCCCAGAAAACATGTAGACTCGAGATCGTATGGGGAAAGCTTGGTTGGAATCGTTAGCATGCTCGCCGTATCGCACGATACGTCTCAGTCCACGACTGTAAAGATAACCCGATGCATCTTCGAGTATGACGTGTGCGTTACTCCCACCATATCCGAAGCTGTTCACAGAAACGCGATGCGGACCCGGGTATTCCCACGGCTCCGCAGATAATTGTATCTGCGGCGGGCTTAATGACTATACCAAATGAAGATATTCGGAATACTTACCTTCAGTTTCCAGTCTTCGCATCGGATACGAGGATTGACCACTCGAAAGTTGCGGTTGGGAACAAAGGTCCGATTCTCGAGCATCAGGACGGCTTTAATAACGCCCGCAACTCCGCTCGTGCCCTCCAGATGGCCAACGTTGGTTTTGATGGACCCAATTCGTAGAGACCGTATGGGACTTCGGTTATGGCATAATACCTTTGCAAGAGCTGCCGCTTCGATATGGTCGCCAGCCTGAGTTCCAGTACCGTGGGCTTCGACGAAATCAGTCTCGCATGGATCGAGGCCAGCCACCTGGTAGACATGACGCATCAGAGCTTCTTGTGATGCTCCACTCGGTAAGGTAATTCCGGGGGTTCTGCCGTCTTGGTTCAACCCAGAGCCTCGGATTATGGCGCGAATGGGATCGTGGTGTTGAATGGCATCTCTTAGCGGCTTAAGAATCAAACACCCAATACCCTCGCCTCGGGCGTACCCGCTGGCATTTTTGTCGAACGTATGACATCGTCCGTCCGGGGAGAGAAACCTGGGAATTGGTTAAATATGCTTAAATACAATGAGTCTTTCCTACCAACTTCATCATAGTCATCGTTGACATGAACTCGTGGCTAAGAATCACGTTGACTCCCGCTGCGACGGCCATCGAGGCATCGCCAGTCCGAAGACTTTGGCATGCCAGATGGAGAGCTGTTAAACTACCCGAACAGGCGGTATCAACTGTAACACTAGGGCCCTTCATGTCGAAGAAGTACGACACTCGGTTCGCCATCATGGCTCTGGACTGCCCCGAGTTTGTGCACTGATACATTGGAATGCAGTCTGGATCACGGAGGAGAAGGTCGGTGTAGTCGGCGTTGAAACAACCAACAAAGCAGGCTGTTGAACTGCCCGTAATCTTTGCCATCGGGATACCAGCTATGGGCTGTGAGCGTGCACTCGGGTACGAGGACAGCATGGACATACCATTTTCGAAGCCTTCGTAAGTAACCTCAAGTAACAGCCGCTGCTGAGGGTCCATTGCCTAAGGGCAGGGGTATTAGAAAACCAATCTGGACCCAGTGGTTGCTCGAGTTTACCTACGGCCGCCTCGTCGCTTGTCATGTTGAAGAATGGTGCATCGAACAATGTCACATCTTCTGCTAGGAAATGTCCGCCTTCAACGTTGATCTTTGGGTGTGTCTTGTTGTCAATTCTACGATGGTCAAATATTTGAAGAATATGACGGTACTTACTGTTCCATGTCGTGAATGGTCCGGATGATAAAAGGCATCGTTATTCCATCGTGACTTTGGAATCGGACTCCACGCTTCCCGCCCTTCGAGAATCATCGTCCATAATTCCTTGACATTGATGGCACTCCCAGGCCCTCTGAAGCCTACCCCGACGATTGCTATGGGCATGCATAGATCTTCTAATAGGATGGACGAGTCATCTTGGTCTAATGATGTTGGTTCTGAAGTTTGAGTGGAGGGTGTCGGGATGGCGGGCGGACTATGTTCAAGGGAATCGGCTGTCATGATGGTTCAGCGACCCATGCATAGTAGCTAGAATAAAGTCACAAAACATAGGGGTACACATTGGAGCATGGGCAATACAGGAGCAACTGATTTGAAATATACGGTGTACAATAATTCCGTTAAGATCCGGTGCCAGTGTTGCACATCACAATGTCCCGAACTACATCCGCTGAGATCACCGAATCACTCTATTGGACATCGGATGATTCACATTTGGCTTTTTACTCATCGTTTCAGGATATATTTCATGATATATGGACAGGAGTGCAGAAGCAAGAAAGCATAAGCTAAAAGTCTAAAGGTCACCAAATTGCCAGCGCTTGAATTGCCAATTTCCGGATTGCTGCAGCGATGGAGGAAACGTTCTTTGTATCTGCTGGGATATTGTGACCTTTGCTGTGCACCACCCAGGTCGACATGGATGGATTGCATAGCCGATACAACGCAAGTGAGTACTCAAGCAGCGGATCTTCGGCACCGCCAATACTCACGGTTGGGACGTTGATGTACCCCTCCAGATCTGGATCGACCACTGGATCCCCACCTGGATCCATCCGGAATGGTGGGAGGGAGTTGATGAAGATAGCACAGCGAAACAAAGGTAGTTCCTGCGAGTACAACTTTGCACGGTGGATCAAGAATCCAGCTGCCAAAGTGCCCCCATGGGAGAAGCCCAGGACCCCATCGAAAGGACCTTCCTCTTCTACAGCGTCGTAAAGACGGTCGTACGCACTCAGTAAAGACTCTCCCTCGGTGTCATTGTCGGAAATGGACCGGGGAAACTTATAATAACTGTAGTAAGGACCGTCGTAGAAGCCCGAGATCCCCGGGCCTGGAATCGAATCTACATCGCCCTCGAGAAAGTGGAATGTGACCGTATTATCGCGACGAAGATCGGTCATTAGACCATCTATTTGTTAAGCTGATTGGTTTGTTCTAAGGCACCGTAGCACGTACTTAGCTGGGACTGCAAGATCTAGCACACATAGGTGAGTGCCACAAGCCTCGGCCATGCCGTGGATTTGGCTAACCTTGGTATTGGTGCCCCAACCATGGAGGCAAAGTAGTTTGAGAGGCATAATCACTGGTGTTGTTACCGCAGGTAACTGCCAATTGATGATAAGTATAAAGCCTAGCTGGAAGAGTATTTGTATCTCGGTATCAAAAACCGTCTTACTCGCATGGATGCGATGCTCATGATGCAGGTAGACTTCAAAAGTCCCCGTATCACCACGGAACATTTTCTTGAAAATATCAAACGGTAACACATCTCTGTTCGCTTTCTTAGTCTCATGCATCCTGATTGAACTTATTGACAACCCCGCGCTTCCCCGGTAAGCTCCCAGTCTTAGTGTACCGTGAACTAGTCTCTATAGTAATGCTGGGGAAAGGAATGTATTGTCAGATAGGGAGATTGTTCCATCACATAACAAGAGTTTCCCCTCGTATACTCCTACCACCGGCGAAGCAAACTAGAAACGTGTACCAGGTCCCAGTAAAAAAAGCAGGCGATAGCAAAGACACCCATAAACCGCTGCTGGTATCAATGACCGGCTCACACACTATCTACTAGTTTTCTTAGAGTCAAAGGCTTCCAATTCGATCCTATTTTCGTCTAATTGAAATATATTAGCAGAATTCATATATAGCACAGGCCAGCCGAACTTACCCCATGACCACTTTGACCAGTATTTCACCACTGTATCATTACTATAATCTATGGGAACGAAGGGATATCCCTAAGGGAGCTTTTCATCAAAAGCCCTTCGCACATTCTATCCTTAGAGCACGTATCCGACTTGCAGCAGTCGTCGTCCTTTTCACAAGCTTTCCTGCAATCAGGGCTCCACTTAACAAGCGGCTTGAAATCCGGCGGAAGATCATCTGGCGTAGGTATAAACTGAATCCTTGAGTCCGCCGTAGAGGCTAAGGGTTTCTCTGAAGGTGTAGGCTTCTTGACGTCGTCACGTTTTTCCGGAGGTGCAGAGGAATTATCTAACCAATGGGCTTTATCTTGCTCTATAGAATATTAGAAAATGAATATAAAAACTAAACAGCACTTACCCGTTGAGAGTTTTGACCAGTAATCCACTTGTGTACTGTTTGACCAATCTATATTTTGGCCTAATGGATATCCTTTAGGGAACTTTTCATTAAAAAGCCCTTCACATCTTTTATTACTCGAGCAGGTATCCGAACCACAACAATGGGAATCTATTTCACATGGTCGACGACATACTCGGCTGAATAAACGACCCTCAGGCTTATGGATTTTGAAATCCAGAAGTGGAGGACCCTTAGTGTCGTCACGCTTTTCCACGCCGCTAGGCTCTTCGGTGAAGGGAGGGCCTATATCTACAATATAAGTCAGCCAATATGAATGATAATAGATGCCAAGACACTAGAGGTAGCGAAGGAGAGAGGTGGGAAAACCACCGACCTTGGCTGTTACCTACAACTGCAGCGGCCGCGAGGCCGGCGAAGGCAGACAGAAGAACCAGAGGGAGCTTCATCGCGAGCAACTCGGGCCAGGCACAAGCGGAGGTGTAGGCTTTGTCTCAAGATCCTTTTGTAAGACAGATGATGAAGATAGTCGACTAAGTAGTGTGGGTGTGTTGTAGACAGGATTCTAATGGCCAGAAAGAAGGGCAACCTTGAGGGACTTTATAACCGAGACCGAGGAATGTCCACTTTTTCCCCAATTACCGCTATGGTGCCTCATCCGATTCAATGTTCTCTATACACAGATCTGGATCCACATCCCACGCCCCAGGGGTTGCTAAAAATATAGAACCTCCAGCCTATAGCGGTCCGAGCAGCGCTTACTCATCCCAACCGACAAAAGGCTTCAAGAGAGGCACCAGCCGCCCTGGAAAGTTACTCCAGAGGTTTTCTTTGACGGTTGATTTCAGAACAAAGATTGAGTCACCCGGCATGACTTGAGCCAAGCCTTCTGGTTTCATCATCTTTGTGCCATAAACCTTATGCGGTGCCCCGTTGTCCTCTCCGGTAATTGTTCCTGGCATATCTACTCCATACGGCAGTCTTTTATCTATATCCATGACGAGATAAAGAAAGGCGCACGGGCAAATACAACAGAACAAGCAGCCATGGTTTCCCCACGTGGCCCCATAATGGGAGAAGGGCTCCCAGCCTTCCCATTATCATCTCAATACTAGCCCATGGCGGTTCGCCGTTTTCAAATAGAATCAGCGGATGGTCAGCCCAAGCGATGGATGACGCTGCATAGAGATACTGTCAATGATTGCGGTGTTAGTATCAAGACGAAAAGACTAACCGTAAAATACATATGGATGCAATATCAACTCCTTGGATCCTCTTCCCTGGTCCCCTGGGAATGTTAGTCATATAAGTCCAATATCCCACCAGCATCACATACCCAACTATCATACTGTGCTCCGCTCCAGAGATCGCCGCCTTATCGTAGGAATTAATATTAGTGTAGGCAATCCCTTTTTTGGCCCTCTCTACTAATGTAGGCGAATCAGATACGGCACCCTGGCAAAGGCTATACACCGAATTGAATCCCACTACTTCTAAGTAGCCAGCTCGTATGTCTAATTGGGGGGAAATGTCCAACGCACAATTAGATGACTAAGAAATATACATACGAAAGGGGAACCTGAGAAGCAATGATAAGAGATAATATAGAAAAAATGATAGGAGAAAAGAGAAGCCAGGCAAGAGAAATAAGTAAAAGAAGAGGAGAGGACCGGCCTACGAACAGATGATCTAACAATAGAAATACACAAGCACACCAAAACGCAAAATTGACTACCCCTCCATCTCAGATGGTTCCCGTATCGCAGAGAGCTCTGCTAGTGGTCGCTGTGGAATACCCCCTGTAGAGTGTAGCGGCACCTCGAACTTGCTGGGTTCGCGACCATACCTCCAAGGGCGTAGCTGAGTTGCGATACCCTTTTTGGCATGTCGCTTTATTCGTAAATAGACAAGAAACGCACCCACCATGACTCCCATGATGGCCATAGTGATCCCAACACCGAGTCCCACTTTGGCTCCTACTGAGATGCCTTTACTTCGGGGTATAGGTGCTTGTGTTGTCGTAGAAAATATTGTATCGAATGAGCTTGTCGCAGTGGCAGTAACGGTGGCGGGTCCAATTCCATGGTGATTGATATTCCAACCTATCACGGGAACCGCATGAATATCCGTAACCTTTGTAAATTCGGTCGTCTTGATGGTCCAGCCTGTGGACTTAGAAATCTTGTAGGTGACTTTAGTCTCAGAGTGAATGGCGGATACGCAGTCTATGGAATCCTTTGATAATAAGGTATATTCTCTCCGACCTAGGTTAGCATTAGATATACCTGGTAAGGACTTCACTTACGGGGGGCAGTAAGCAAACCCTGTTCTCGATTGGTATAAAACTGAAGTATATACGGAGACGCCAGAGTTGGTAGGGCTAGCCAGAGGGCCAAGCCACTTCTCGGTCGTGAGACCATCGGGTCCTGTTTCGCTATCTGTGTCATACCACTCTTCAACTTCCGGTGGCACACATTTCTTATCCGCAGGGGCATATTCAGCGTATCCTGGATCAAATGCCAGCAGCTTGTCGTCGGACATTAGGAAGATGTTCGAGCACTGAGGATTCCAACCCCAAGGTGTGGCGAGGGGTCTATATGTTACAGCGGTCCTGGAAATTGTTTCAGGTGGATATGAGGTCAGCGCCATTGGTTGAGAGGGAGATGGCTACCGCAAAGAAGAGCTTTGAAGAAAAGGAAAAGGGGCTAAAAGGGAGAAGAAAATAAATGGTTAGAACAAGATGCAAAATACAGCTTTTGAAAAAGTTCGGAATCCGATGAGAAGAGAAGGGAATCTTTATAACCTCTTCCAAATCCGAAATGTAGACAATGTTGTTCCTGGTCAAGCAAAGCAGGGCCAAGTATTGTGAGCATAGGGTCCCAGGAATAATTACTCTAGATCGCTGAGGCTGGCCTGGCATCTAGTCATCTTCTAGTAATTTCCCATATGCAACAGCGGGTACCTACAGAGAATATCATTTCGGAGAGTCGCCATGAGACACATGCCTACCGTTCTCTTCTTCAAGCAGCTCACAAACAAGGACATGAGACACCATGACTACCTCTGCGTTACCGGCCTGGGAGGCAGTGGATATGATGGCAACCCCAACACCAGAAGCAAAAGGTTTGGGATATGCCTTCGTTGGGCTCTGGATAGGTTTTGGGTCACCCGGGAAGAGGCATTAAACCCCCAAGCCACGCATCCTATGGCTCCAACCCATCTGCTTATCATTGGCTGACCTGAAGGACCTGATGTTCCTACCATCTAGTCGAATCGTCTTCACCGTCGGAGGGCGGCTTTGGTAAACCGCATTTCTAGAATCCTTCATGTCTCGGCCGAGCACCATTCATCTCCTTTTGTGTATGTATCCTTGAGCCTCCTATAGGCCAGGTCTCTTCTACTGCAGCAGGCGAGCGAGAACACCTCGTGACCTCCTTCCGCTATCAAATCAGAGCGGGTTTCAAGATGTCTTTCCTTGTCGGCCAATCTGGTAATGTAGTCAGCCATCATTTATGGGCTTGAAAATCCAGCAAAACCCAGCAAATATGGCTTATACAATTAGGCATCAACCCTAAGGCACGTCTGATGGCTTACACCGCCAAACACTTGTTTCACGATTCATCCACTACAATGATTCAGTAGTTGAAACAACCACGACTTAGATGTTTGTAGAGGCGCAATATCCTTCATGGCCAGGTTGGAATGCCTGTGCGAAGCATGGCTAGCGTGAAGCTATTCAACATCGATTCATGCCATAAGATGCCGTACCCAGACTGCGGCAATATTGATCGTGCAGGGCTAGCGACCCTATGCGTTCCCATATAACTACATACCTAGTACACTGTAGTGTGAGGGTTTCCAGCGACTAAATCATGTCCCTAGGTGTTTTTCTGATTTTCCATCTCGCACTGGTGGCGCGAAGTGCGCAAGAGATCGACAGCTAAGGGAAAATCCAGGGTTAGGATCAGTTTTCTTTCTTCTGTGGCTTCTAAAGCGAAGCAAGACATATACGAGGCAGCGAGGGAAATATTTGGAAGACCGATTCAAAAAAAAAAGCAAAACAATCTCGGGGTACACACCAGACCCGTCGCTAAGGCTCCCTTATCTTCTGAGTTAGCTCCCAGGGGAAAAAAAAATATTTCTCTCGTTAGTAGAATAAGTCTCATAAACATTCTTTACGTGTCCACATGTATGCGTGTACCGATATAGGGTAGCACCTACGTACTCTGTACATTTCCAAGTGGGGACCAGGTTGAGAGGCGCTGCATCCTTAAGAGGTTCAATTGTGGAGGGTGGGTATCGTAAAACGATCAGTTTAGTCTCCTGGGGTATTCTTATATGTGCATACTCATCCTCTTCTTGGGATTTGCCTAGGGATTTTACATCGTACTAGACGAAAACAACTAGCCGATGGTCGTCGAATGGCATGTTGAAAGACAACATTTCTTTTTCTTTTTTCTTTTTTTTTTTTTTTTGAGCCCTTTCTAATAATAGTCGGGGAGAGAGAGAGCACTGTTGATGATGTCGTTTGAAATTGAACCATCACGGGGAAAATGGCTCTGGAACATGTACGATCGCAGCCGTCGGTCTAGAAATGGTCGGTCATTAGGTGGCCATCGTCTTCATTGGAAGTTGTTCTCATTGCCACCGTAAAAAAGGATCCACTGTCAGTGTCCATCCCGGAAGATCCACTCGGGGGTGTTGCGTGGAGGCCAAAGCCGGTTTTGATAGGGTTATCCATGTCAGCAGTTCTTTGTTTGCTTGGATTTTGTTTTGCTTTGGGGGGGCCTGGAAAATGAGGCCAATAACGGACAGTCACACCACCACCACCACCACCACCATCACCATCATTCTTTGCTATTCTTTTCTTCCTCCTACTCCCACAACGGCCACAACTAAATTGAGTTCTGTATATCCCACCATTCCCCACCATCATTCCATGAATCCACCTCTTTCAATGACTTATCGACGACTTATCCAGGCGAGGCGGAGACGGACGGATACTCTCGGTGGGTCCACCGCGCTAAAATTCATATGCGAGAGGAGAGAAAGACTGACACTTTGCAGAAAATCCGGTCCACTTTTCGACATTCACTCGCAGTCGGGGGTTATCGTCCAATCCACTGGGTTGATTTCTCTCGCGATGAGATCATGGCACTCTTCCCACACTCTCTGCCTCCTCCAGAATCAAGTAACTAACGGTCGAATGGTTTGACTATCATTGACTATCAAAAATGGCTCTCCACCTCCTCGGCTCATCACGGTCGATCTCTTCTCGTCTTTCGCTCTCTTTTACTCGCGTCTCTTCGTTTTGGCCTTCTTCTCCCCTTCCAAACTATATTTTACGTTCTAGACTCAACTTATTTTTGGTTCGCCCCCGTCCAAGGCCGCGAAATCTCTCCACCCACGTTTTCACGCCGTTAATGCCATTGTCGGTGCCATATATCTGTAAAACTTTACTCTTGCGTTCCTGGACATCTATCGGCTCCTTTTTATCTGCGTCCTGTCTTCCACAATTGTCCTTCGTTATCTCTCACTGCCTCTCGTTATTTTCCGCCTCCGACGACATTCGCTCTACATCCTGCGTACCATCCGCCTGGAGCTTCTCAAATTTTTTTTTTTTTTTTTTCATCTTTTCATCGCTTTCCCCCACCTCCTCTTTACATTCTTTAAAATTTTGAGCTTGAGCAGCTGGACTGCTCAGCCACCCAATGTCGCATTCCCGTGAGAGCAGTGGTTCTTACGAATGGCTGAACCCCCAAGTCAATACAGAGCAACCCGATACAGCAGACCATCGTCATGATCAGGTTGTCGAGCAGCCTTCCCCTCCTAGCCCCGAGCTACGCCCCGACGACGCGCTGAACGAGCACTCTCGCCCTCAAAGAGTGAGATTTCAGTCTACAAGTGCTCAAGGATCGGATGCCCCGCTACCCGTTCGACCCTCAATGGCTCGTTTCGATTCAGACCAAACCCTCATGTCGGTCCACTCCATCAATCCCACTTCCGCCCGTTCGACCGACTTATCCGACGCCCTCCGTGCAGAGGCGGAAGCAGAACCCAATACATTAGCAAGAGGGCGAGATGGCAGCGCGAGCCCCCCCGGAGTTCCCCTCGACTACGATCCCGAGAGATCGAGGTTCAGCAATGACGGTCCCAATCGCTCCCCATCCGTCGGAGCACGGTTGAAGGCTGCTAGTAAGCTAATCCGTCAGAAGACAGTCCGGCTAGGCGAACGGCTCGGTCGACCCCAAGATGGTGGCGAGGACCTCGGGGCATCTCTTTTACCCGACGACCTTGAGGGCGGCGCTCCATATCATGAAATTCAAGAGAGGAGGAAGCCCACAAATGAAACTCCAGAAGAGGAAAAGCAGGATTTTGCTCCGAGCGCAGAGGCGCATCGCCTTGTGCGTCGAGTAACTCAGTCTCAAAATGCCATGCGCCAACGCAAGCCGAAATCAGCTTACACGCGGTCGGGCCAGACCACCCCAGAGGGTTTGGGTCGCCCTGACTCATGGTATGGCGCCAGGTCTCGGTCATTTAGCGGTGGAGGCATTTTGTCCCAACTGCTCAAATTGCAAGCCGGTCAGACGGGCTCAACAGAAAGTGTCATTACCGACTCATCCGACAGTGAGTCGCAGGTCTCGTCGGGGGCTGCAACGCCGAAATCCGGGGCAGCGACTCCCAAGCGGGAAAAGCTGAAGTGGTACAAGAAGCCAAACCATCAGTCGACAGCTTCTCTGGTAGAAGCCTCGATGAACCTGAGCCGTGCCAGCCTTCCCGCTTCAGCGGATCCTCTTGCGTTTGCTACCCCGAAGAAACGTAAGAAGAAGGCCTATGGCAAAACCCGCTTGGAGGACGAGATTCGTGTGACGGTACATATCGCAGAGATCCTTGCCCGGCAGCGCTATATCATGCAGCTATGTCGCGCATTAATGCGTTACGGCGCACCCACCCATCGTCTAGAAGAATATATGAAAATGACAGCGCGTGTGCTGGAGGTCGAAGGCCAATTCTTGTATCTCCCGGGATGCATGATCATGTCCTTCGATGATCCCACCACCCGCACGGCCGAGGTCAAGCTCGTCCGCATGGTTCAGGGCGTGGATCTAGGTCGCCTAGCTGAGACTCACAACGTGTATAAGAACGTTGTCCACGACCTAGTAGGGGTCGAAGAAGCTAGCCAGGAGCTGGACAGCATCATGCAGCGCTCTCCGCGCTTTAACAAATGGCTCTTGGTTCCTGCATATGGGCTGGCTAGTGTAGCCGTGGGTCCGTTCGCCTTCGATGCCCGACCGATTGATATGCCTATTTGTTTCTTTCTGGGATCCCTCGTCGGATTTATGCAACATATCCTGGCACCCAAGTCCGTACTGTATTCCAACGTGTTCGAGGTGTCGGCAGCCGTTCTAACGTCCTTCCTCGCGCGTGCATTCGGCTCCATCAAGTCTCCTTTCGAAGGCGAGACGTACCTTTTCTGTTTCTCGGCCCTCGCCCAATCCTCGATCGCTCTGATCCTTCCTGGTTTCATGGTGCTGTGTAGCAGTCTGGAACTGCAGTCACACCAGATGATTGCGGGGTCGATCCGTATGGTCTACGCTATTATTTATTCGCTCTTCCTTGGTTACGGAATCACGGTGGGCACGACAATCTACGGGCTTATCGACGGTGGTGCCAACTCTGAGACGACGTGCAGGCGGCTGGACGTGTGGGGCAGCGAGTATATTCAGCATTTTATCTTTGTGCCGGTCTATGTCGTCTTCCTGGCCATCATTAACCAAGCCAAGTGGAAACAGGTGCCGACAATGATTGTCATTGCGATTAGTGGCTACGTTACCAATTATTTCAGCACCAAGAAGCTGGGCTCCAATTCGGAGGTCGCCAACACGGTGGGTGCGTTCACGGTCGGGCTTCTTGGCAACTTGTACAGCCGACTCTGGCATGGTCATGCCGCCACAGCCATCCTTCCCGGCATCTTTGTGCTCGTCCCATCCGGCTTGGCCTCGAGTGGCTCGCTGATGGCCGGTATTACGTACGCTAACGAAGTACGGGAAAATCTGGCCAAGTCGAACAGCAGTGACAGCCTCAACAGTGCTAGTCAGGATACATCGATCGCCAGCTTGGGTTTCGGTATGATTCAGGTCGCCATCGGTATCACGGTCGGCTTGTTCATTGCTGCTTTGGTCGTGTACCCCTTTGGAAAACGACGCAGCGGTCTTTTCAGTTTCTAATTTCATGGGTAGCATTTTGCATTTGTTGTATTTTTGCAGCGTGTACGACTTACGTTTGGGATAGAGAGGTCTTTTTTTTTTTTTTTTTTTTTTTTTTTTTGTGTTTGTTTTTTTTTTTTTTTTTTTTTTTTTTTTTTCTTTTTTTTTGTGTGTTTGTGTGTGTATTGGCATACTGTTCATACTTGATCCGTTGCGTTTTAGCCCGCCGCAGTATAGATTGTGTGTAGATACTTCGAGCGACAATTACATATCATTTCTAGCCAGGACATACTGCACCCGAACTGTATATCTCTCTCCCCTTCCGAACGGTTCTCTCTGAAGCCATTTGCACTTGTGAGAATGGTCTGAGTAGTATGTCATGTAAGGAGCTACCGTTGACCCTACGAATGCATACGAAACTTGGCCCCCCGACAATTATATATATATATAACGGGATCATTCCATGAAGTTACGATGGCATTTAACGAATCTAACCAAGCCACGAAGGACAGAGTCTATAATACGAAACTGTCGTATGACAGCGAGAAACTTGTAGGATGATCTATAGCCCCTCCTCGACGTATGGCATACCATCAATACACTGAGACAGATGGTTGAAGAGGATGGAAAAGTTCAGTGGCAGAATAATGTGACTGATAATGTCAGAAACAATGTTGTCAAATATCCAATTGGGGATGTGGTTTAGTGGTATAATACTCCCTTAGCATGGGAGTGGTCCGGGGTTCGATTCCCCGCGTCTCCATCTTTTTTTGCTTCGATCTTTTCTTCTATCCATCCATCTTTCTTATACCGAACCAACCCTTAGGGCAACAACCGCACTTGCAACAACCACGATGGAAGGACTTCCGTTCATACAATATACATGGTAGTTCCTGTATGGTAACTACTTGCTGAGCACTTGCTTTTAGTAATACCCAACTCGCACTAGACTTTTATGCCTCGGAGAGTTTATGAGATGGTTGGAGTTGACCGTGTAACTAACTTGTCGAGAGGGTCGGAGTGACCACCGGGCTCGGTGACCTTAGTGATCCCCCCGACGGACTAAGCACTTAGTTTGGAGCTCAATCCGCTTCATGCATCTCAACCGGCAGGAGACACGGCTCACGATGTGCCTCCCAAGACACGGAGATCCTGCGAGCCAAGAAACGCCGCATGGCCTGACACGAGCATAACCTCGGAAGTTCTCCAGGGTCAACCATTCAGCCTAAAGAGGGCAATCTCAACGAAACGCAGCGTCAACTTGGAAACTGCAACAACAAGCTCCGCTACCCCGGACAGGAAAGCTCTTGTTTTCCCCACCTTTTTCCCCCAAAACTCTAAAGCTGGCCGATCCCCCCGGTCATGCTCCGAGTCTATGCCTCAAGATGGGAAAGTCTGGTGTTGGAGTTTGGACCCGCGTGGGGGAGTCGAGATGCGGATTGGTCGAAGCTGTGCTAAGACAATCGTAACATTTCCTCAACCCCAGCTTTTCCCTTTGGCTCGTTCCCCGGATGAGATCATCCTACACATGGGATAGACTAGAGTCACCCCCACGTCGTCGGTTTATGCCGTTGCTTTGGCTTTGGTCCTTCCTTTACCCCAGGATTTGGGTGGAGTTGGTTGGGCATGATGGCGGTTGCGACCGTGTCATCCTACGATAGATAGTCTTTCCCTTATGTGGCTTGAATCGTTTATATAGCGTTGGCTGGACCCTGAGGTCACATCCTTTTTTTTTTTTATTTCCTACATTGCTTCGTCCTGAGCAGATTCATCGTTGTTGTTGTTCTATCGACGCAACCTCTCACTATGGACGACGGGAAGATCACCGATCATGAAGTGATGGGCGAGAAGGCCGATATCACCCACGAGGAGGTGATCCAGGTGGCCCAGTTGACGCCTGAGGAGCAAGCCATCGAGAAGAAACTGCGGCGACGCATTGATAGTTTAATTATGCCGCTGGTTATTCTCGTGTATCTGATGAATTATATTGATCGGTAGGTGGAAACGATCGTTGTGGAGTGCTACGGAGTGGACAATGAGGGTAGACTAACCCAGAGCGACAGGAATAACTACGCAGCCGCCAAGTTGCAAGGTCTGATGGACGACTTGAAGATCGATGATCAGCAATACCAGACCGGCCTGTCCATTCTCTTCGTCGGTTATATCCTAATGCAGGTTCCGTCGAATCTCCTTCTGAACTACATGGGCCGACCGTCGCTCTATCTCGGCTTTTTCACCACCGCCTGGGGCCTGGTATCGACGTTGACCAGCCAAGTGAAGAGCTACGGGGGCATCGTCGCGTGTCGGTTTATCCTCGGTCTGGTCGAGGCTCCGTTCTTCGCCGGCGTGCTGTTCTACCTCTCCAAGTGGTATACGAAGAAAGAGTTGGCCCTGCGCATGAGTATCTTCTACTCTGGCTCCTTGCTGAGCGGTGCCTTTGGGAACCTCATCGCGGCCGGTATCCTGAACGGTCTAGAGGGCCATCGGGGGATCTCCGCTTGGCAATGGCTGTACATTATCGAGGGCGCCATCACCATGGCCGTCGGCTTGGCCGTGGCGGTGTTGCTCCCCGACTTTCCTGACACCTGGAAGCTGTTGTCGCCGGAGATGAAGCACGTGGCCAACCGTCGTCTCGCCATCGACGCGGCAGAGGCCGACGTCGACGAAGCCGGCAAGATGAGCCAGCTCAAGGGCCTGAAGCTGGCTTTCTCGGACATCAAGACCTACGCGCTCGCCATTGCGTACATGTCCATTACCGGCGCCAGCGGCTTCCAGAACTTCTTCCCGACGCTGACCAAGACGCTGGGCTACACCGAGACCATCTCGCTGCTGCTGGTGGCGCCGCCCTACATCTTCATGGTGGCGTACAGTCTCGCCCACTCGTACTTGTCCGACCGGTTCGGCCGTCGGTTCTGGTTCTTCGTCTACCCCATCCCCATCACCATCGTCGGTTTTGTCGTCTTCATGACCACCGACGGTTTCGGGCCGCGCTACTTCTCCTTCTTCCTCATGATCTTCGTCTTCGCGCAGAACGGTACCGTGTATTCCTGGATCGCCAACTCCATCCCGCGCCCGCCGGCCAAACGTGCCGCCGCGTACGCCTTCATCAACTCGATCGGCAACTCGGCCAGTATCTGGACCCCGTATACCTACCGCGACACGGATTATCCTTACTACCGGCCGGCAATGGGGACGTGCATCGGCCTCCAGATCCTGGGGCTGGCCATGGCGGTGCTGATGTATTTCCACCTGCGGACCTTGAACAAGCGGCTGGACCGGTTGGAGGACGAGGAGGTGACGTTGACGCCGAAGGAACTCGAGCGGTTACAGAAGACGGCGGAGATCGAGGGCATCGATATTGCCGCGGCGCGACGGTTGCAAAAGGGGTTCCGGTATATGATCTGATTGGGTTTGCGATTGCGTTACCGTGTAGCCAGACATGTTCCTATTTTTTTGAGAATTGAGTTTTCTCTTGAATTAATGAAACCATATTAATGAACTATCCATGGGGCGTGAACCGTATTAAAAACGAGACAATGATGTCAAAGCCGATCGAGGTCAGAAGGGGCCATGGATTGCAGGGCGACCCGCCGCGTGCCCTGCAATGAACATTCTAGTGCTCATCTGCCGTCATCCTACAGAGGAAGAGAACGACCCATTGCACGCATTGCGACCGTCGAAAACCGCATTGAAACGTTATTCATCTGGACCGATTAGCGTCTCCGCCGTCGGTGGGATGAATTGTTGAGGCATCTGTCTTCTGGTATGACCCGTTCGGCCCATAATCGGGGGTTGTCGATCACAGCAAAAACAATCAGGGGCGATGTGGAACCATCCCTGCTGCCAATCAAGCCATAATTGCATGAGATCAGTTCCACTTGCTGTGGTGATATGAGCTGTTTTGAATAAGTGCCGGTGGAACTCCAGATTCACCCTTCGTTGAATTGATCGATTGCCTTGTTGTGGGACCGAGCAAGACGTGGTTCTGCTATAACACACACGCCACAGACGTGGCGATGCAGGCAAAGGGAGGGTTTGTGTCGTCGTAGTTGATGCTCATTCGTAAATAGGGCAATCATAAGTGCCGTCGAAGTATGCATTCCCTCCGGGTAGCCGATGATATCATTGCACATGAAGCCATCCCTTGCGTGCTGTGTGAGAGGTTCTTTCTTTTTGAGCGGTGGAGCATAGCACTCCGATGATGTGGAGGAGGGGAAAACCCGGGGAAACGATGATCGATCACGAGCGATGATTCGTCCGAGAGGCCACGGACGACTCTGGTCCGGTCTCTTTCAAACACAACAGCTGCGGCGATCCCGATCCATGGCTAGGGCTTCATCGTGCGCCGGATTGGGCCACCAGCAGGGTCACGTGAGCAGGGACACGACAGGAGCATCAAGTATATAAACCCCCTCTTCCTGGCAGCTCGAAAGGGTATTGTATATCTGACATTACGGGTTGTATAGATTGGCGACCCTCCATTATCTCTGTCTGGTTTAATCAACTTCAACCGACCTCGATTCCAACCGATTCACCATGTCGTCCACCCTCATCCAAGCGTCGCGTCCCCTCGCCCGTGTCCGTAGCCAATCGAACACCATGCGCCCCTTCTCTATTGCTATTCCAGCTAGACTCGCCAACGAGTGGATGCACATGCCCAAGCCGAACGGGTTCCTAGCAGAGTACGTTCTGTTCCCTTTTTCCTGAGTCCTCCTTTCTTTTGGTTGACGTCGGGAATGACGTCATTTGACACTGGAAGGGACATTCCTCGGCACGGAATGGAATGTGGTATTGAAGAGAGTGAACCAGAGACTAACTTGACTGAGTGGGCTGCAATAGAAAAGATACATCCCCTCGTCAAGGAATCCCGTACGGTAAAAGGATGGAGGTTGACTCCTCCCGAGGTGTGCAGCAGAAGATGTCGGAACACAGCCACCGTCTCGACCAGCTGGAAAAATCGATGTAAGTCTGGGTTTCTCGGCCGTTCCCATGGTGATCCTCTTCTTACTAACTTGTCACTTCTAGTCAGCAGTTGACTCGCATGCAGGGCGTTTATTAAGATTTACTAGAATGCTGGTCGTTGCATTGTGTCAGAAACCTGGAGTTTCAAATACATCCAGCCTACCTTTCAGACATGGCCATCCCCTAGGTTGATTCATGGAGGCTGTTATACATCAAATGGTCAATTGGAGAGTAGACATTCTCTCGTTCAAATGACCGCCCATTTACCCCCACCCGATTTGTCGAGCAGGATCTGATATCGTGGAGGGGAATCATCTGGCATGAGAAATTGTATATAACTACTGTGCTCGTATTATGGAATGATATCATTTGAGATTTGCTACATAACTGGAGTCCATCTGTACTTTGTGCAATCCGTATTCAATGACTCGCTTGCTAGATATTTACATATTTAGTGTCATGTCTGTTTGACCATACAGGGAAGAATAGGGGCTGCAAAGTGTTATCTGAATGATACCGTGGTTAAACCATCTCACCACATACCTATATACTTCCATGATGATAGACTGGAGTGACCTACTCACCACTTAAGATATTCATTCGTTACCAAAAATGATGACAAAATTAAACTGGAAAGCAAAATAAAGATAGAAAAAGAACACGAGCAACGGTATCAAGTATCGCGAAAGCTAGATCTGCAAAAAAGCCACCAACAATGGAATTAAGCTATTCCTGAACCTTGCATGTCTTACGTACATGCGATGGACCACATGGTAAAGATCTTATTAATTAACTAGGCTGTGCAAAACCTTGACGGTCCGATCCGCTGGTGTCTCAAGCCTCCTGACACAAGAAGAGAACTCTGTCGGAAGTCTAGAACAGTGACTCACCCATGTCTCTCATGCGAGTACTCACCTCATGAACAATTGCGCCACGCTTTTCGGGATGTTACAAATCATCATGTGGAGTTTCAGCCTCCGGATGCAGGTTGCCTCGGAAGCTGTGGCTGTCCGTTGGGGAGCCTTAGGGAACCAATGGAATGTCTCACCTGGACAACTGTTCCAGAGGCTGTTTGATCCTTGGAAGGATTGCTGTGGCTGAGTTGATTCGTGGAACTTAAAAGTATGATGGTGGACTATTCGTATTGTGTTCGGCATTACCACTTAACCATCAGACGGCCACCAAGAGTCTCTGCCCTGTCTGAAAGTATTAACGGAACCCAGATCTAGCTACGAGAGAATACAAAGTAGTCATTCATTTACACTCTGGAGAATGTGATCAGAATTCAATCAGATAGAGAATACATTACTGGCAGAAAATCAGAAATAGATAAGTAGTAGCAGTATCAGAGCGCAGTGCCGGGGAACCTTTATACATCCTGGCCTTGCATAGGCCACTTAAAAATATTCCATTGACAACATCGAACTTCCATATACCAGGTATCAGGAGGCTAGCTGGGGTTGGCATAAGTAATGTCGCACACTAGATCCTGGTAATCAGAGAACTGGACCGACTTGTACGCGAACGCCTTTGACCCTGGAAAGATGAAGGACTGCAACGTGTCTCCGTTGATTGACTCCAATTCGGGTGGTGCAAGATCGACGCCCTTGAGGCCGTTGACCACTGCGTTAATCCCAGAGAAGGTGTCAATGAAGAGGCTCCTATCGGCGCTCTGGGACTTGTTCTCGTCGCTGGACTTGCCTTTCACGGTCTCCAAACATCCATGATCGTTAATCTGAAGGTTATATGTGACAGTTGACTTCCTATCGATGGCATTGATGTCATCTGTGGTGGAGTTTTTCTGAACGAAGAAACGGACAACATGATGCTGTTCAATGGTCATGGAACTGCCCGCAAATGTGACGGAGCAGTTATATTTATTCCAAACCTCCACCGCCCCGTAAACCCTAAACAGCCCGCTATGGGCTTTGTCCTCACCATAGCCCTCATAGGAGATACGTATGACATCTTTATCCTTCTCTGTGACTTCAATCGTATCGGGGTCCTTTCCATATTCTATTTTGACGGGATAATAGCTAATATGGGGTTTCAAGGGGTCGTCGTCGCCCGTGACCTTGACAATGGGATGTCCGCAATACTTTTTGGCATGAGGTACCAATTGGTCCTTGAGGTAGTTGGCGAAGGTGTTCCGGTTGATGGCCATAGTCCCGCTCTTGGTGGCCTTGTCTTCGGGAACAACCCAATTCCAAGTGAATTTGGGCAGCGCCGCATTAGACGGCAACTTCTTGTTGCCGGTGAGGCAAAGATAATCCAAGGTTCTGAACTTTTTGCCGTCTTTAGTCGTTTGTAGACTGACATGACGCTGGTAGTCACTCATCACCAATTGGGAGCTGTCGTTGGATTGCGCGACGGCCGTGATGGCGATAAGCGGAAGCCCCTTTTCAGCTGCAGACTTGCTCCAAGTGCCGCTGAACGTCTTCTGAAGCAGCGGGAAGACATCAGACCCCTTATCGAGGCCGGGGAAATCAGGCGTGCTATCGAGTGTGGCGCTATCAAGGTCATAAAGCAACTGCTGCAAGCTGAAAGCTGTGTCCTTGAGGTTCTTGAGCTTGTCTTTTATTTCTTGCTGAACCGTGGGATGGTTGTTTAGGTATGTCGTGTTCAGCTGGTTGTCTAAATCTTCTACCTTGAGATTCACTTTCATCTCCGCATACCAGGGCTTGCCGGATGGCTGTTTGTGGAGGACCAGCGTGTGATCAGAGGAACCCCATCCACTAGGGATCTGGAGCTCGATGACAGACACCTCCGAGCAGTACAGTCTGAACCGTACATGGGTTGCATCTTCGTCGGCAAATTCCACAATGTCCAAATCCTTGGGCAGCACACCCGGCGGAATTCCCATCTGCAATTTAATGCCATATCGAAATTTGGCATTTACCAGGGGCTGGTAGATTGCTTGGTCAACCTTACCGGCCGGGGTTGTAAATGGGTTCACATTATTAGCGAGCGTGAGCAGCTCATCCAATGTGATGGTTTTGTCAACATTGCCTTTGTCGTCCACGAGGAAGCAAAGATACTGCACCGGTTGATCAGAGTTATTGAGGTATGCACGGAGACCATCGTTGATGCTGGTCTCAGTAGTTGACACGACAAAGTCGTATCCAGTCTTGATAGTTTTGTCGCCATTTTTAAAGTCGTACTGGAAGTTAGAACCAGACAGATGTGATTCGGTCTCGGCGGCACCCATGATGTTCCAAATTAGGGGTATCGACCGCTTGTTTGAGAGGATTGATAGGTTTAAAAGAGGTGTTTGATGGCTCTTCCTGACCAAGAAGCGAGTGCTCGCTGCTCTCTTGATATACAACCTCTCTCCATCCTTTTGTGTGCCTATTGATTCTCCATGTTACGGGGATCACGTCGGGGACTGACCAAATTTCTGTTACGTGGCATATCATGCAAGCGTCTGCTTTGGGCAGGATCGAAAAGACATATGAGCTGAATACCGAACTGATCAACGTCAGATCCACTGGCAGGTGAAGACGTGATTTGCTCAGACACCAAGGAAGAAATTGAAAGCTGATAAGGCAACCTTGTGACGGATGAGAGAGTTTTGTTGGCACTGCGGAAGCTGACTTCTAATGTTATGTTTTCAGCTCATTTAGCGTATGCAATATTGCCTTCAGTTCATGGCAACCTTTTCCGTGCAGAAATGCACGCATCCACTCAATGCCAACTGTTTGTAGATCCACCGAGGTTCATCCGGGCCAATCGTTCAGATTATGCGTGGTTTAGCGTTTCGACACCTCACCTGCAAGGCCCGAAGCGGACGAGCCGGTCCGTGACTGGAAGTATGTTCTATGCTAAAAGTGGAAAAGATTGACCCAGTCTCAGCTGAATGCTTTTGCCTTCATTTTGAGGAGAAACTGGTTGAAACTAAAATCCCTCATACTGACACATCATGTCAGGTGTAAACAGTGAACACCCACTCCCATGGCAGACAGGATGAGTGAAGTCGATCGACAGTCTACATATACAGTCGTCTTTGCGGTTCGTATGGGAATTAGAATCGACTTGCAATTCTCCCTCCAACCCCCACAAACCTAGGATAATTGCCTTTGACTTCATTTGAATTGGTCGAGCATGATGGCTTCCACGGGCGATTCGAAAAAGAGTCTTCTTCTGACCTACGACACCGAATTGATACAAAACTATATCCAGGGCGAGATAGTTTCCCCGAAACATAAGTTTGAAGCCCTCCAAACAAAGGATGGCCACACTCTACTCTTTGGCATCGATTCTTCCAATATATTTCATGTCATCGAAGAGAGCAGCGGACAACACAGCACAGGGTGGGCGCAGATTGATCTTTCCACGGCGGCGATCAGCTCGAAACTCCCGGGAAAGAAGGATGCGATAGTGAGGACATTCGACGTCGGGCAGAGTGTTCTCGACCAAACCATTGGAATGGCCATGGCGGTTCGTGTGGAAGGGAAAGACAGCCTTTTCGTATCGCTGAAGAATTCCAACTCGGATACCTCCTGGACGAAGAAACCGGAATGGACATTGGTCCCGTTTGATGCCGTCAATGAGACCCAGCCAAGCATTACCGTTGCAGGGGTCTGGTTTGCAGAGACAGATAGTCAGAGACAATACCTTGTGGTTGATATTGATCGATCGGGATCATCCGCGATCAAGGATATCGCACGCTACTATGTCGACCCCTCTGTAACCTCTGGTAGTCGCTGGGTTAAGCATGACGTCCCGGTCGATATCGCCGCCGGCGACTATCAAAGCTGTATCGGACGAGTGCGCCGTGGCCGGATCGACGGAATCTACACTGCTGGAACCGCTGGAGGCAGCGCCCAGCTTGATTATGTGCCGCTTGAAAACATCTTCGGGGATGGACCGCCCCTTCCAACCCGGTTCAAGCTGCCCGAGAACAAGATTCCATCTGCTATAGCCACTGCTCGTAAGGACAATGGCGAGACAGACCTCTATATCCTCAATGGCTCGACCCTGTACCGCATAGCAGCCGAGAAGCAGAAGGATGATGCTACAGCGGACGCCGTCCTGACCCACAGCCTGCTTTCTGGCACTGAAGTGCTGCGCGCCATGATCCACCAAGGAGTATTGACTCTCTTTGGAAAGAATGGAAGTGATCAGGTCTATTACCTTTCATGCCACATCGAAAAGGTGGCGGATCCGAGAGCATGGAATGTTCCAGTTCCTATTGCCAACGGAGTGGAGCAGATTTCGGCGTACGTGAACAGGGCAGATGGGGGAAACACCATATTCACATCTGGTGGGGGCAGGCTAAGCAAGATCACTCAGGACATCAATACTCTGTGGAAGCCGCAGAATATCAAGCTGGCGCCGGCGTCAACCACTGAAAAGGCCCTCATCTTCAAATCTTATACGACCTTCATTCATGTTACAGATGAGAATGAACTAGCGGCCAGCGGTGCCACTCTGAAAGTTTCAACGGCCTCGCGCACACCAGTCTATATTAACGGATTGTATTACGTCCTTGGACAGAGTCCGATCGAGGTGAGAGCAGACCGAACAGGCTCGATGACGGTGATCGAGGAGACCCCGAATATTAACGGTGCAACGCTCACAGTCTCCACGGATGGAGGCGTGACAAATACTGCCATCAACCCGATGGATAAATCTTTTGAAAAGCTTGGAAAGCTCAATACCAAAGACTCTCTCCGTGATGCCAGCTTCCCATCAGAGACGCATGGAGGGGGGGTGGTAGGAACACCGAAGAAAAGCCCGCTGGTCCATTCATCGACCAAGGATAGCGACCTCGACAAGGTTGCTGGAAATATGGCAGGGCTGAACAAGGCGTATACTCACGTTAAAACGGCAAAGCCTGCCGGACAAAGGCTTCACGGGAATCTTCGAGCCATTTCAAGCGGCGATTTCGGTCATGATATTCTCATCGGGATTGGGGACCTTTTCAGTTGGCTCGAGTCTGGCGTCGAAGCGGTGGTAGAGGTTATTTGGCATGAGGCAACGCAGGCATGGCACTTCATCGCGACGATCGCCGGAGATATCTACCGTGCCATTCTAGACACAGTCGAGGCCGTTCTCGCTGCAGTCGAGTGGATTTTCAATGCCATCAAGACGGCGATCGAGGCGATCGTCAAATTTATAGAGTTCTTGTTTGAATGGGACGACATCAAACGGACCAAGAATGTGCTCTACAATATTTCAAAACAATTCCTTCAGTATCAGGTTAACAGCATTGGCGATGCCAAGAATACCTTTAACCAAAAGATCGAATCTGTGGAGAAATCTCTGAATGAATGGGCGGACATCGACTGGTCACCTCTCGGGGATACCATCAGCAAGCCTGCGTCGAGTAGCAGCAAAAGCAACTCCAAGAACCAAACATCCGGCTCTCAGTTGCTGGCTCATCATTATAAGACCAACGCCAGCAGTGTCAGTGTTGTCGCTGACTCGCCGTTTTCTGGAGATATCAACAAAGATCCGGTTCAGAAAGCCCTTGACGATCTACACGGCGCCCTGTCCAAAGAAGATCAAGTGATTTCCGGCTTTCGCGACCAGATTGGAGAAGTGGCTAAGCAATTCGCGACGATGACCGTCGAGGAGGCCCTCAAGAAGATCGTAGCTATCTTAGTTGATGGGATTCTTGCCAGCGTGGAGGTGGTGGTCGATGCCCTCCTGGATCTACTCCAGGATCTGGCTACAGCAGTAGTGGGTATGGTGGACGCAAAGCTGCATATCCCCATTATTTCCGATATTTTGAATGCCATTGGTATCCCAGACATCTCCTTTCTTGACCTCTTCACCTGGGTTGCTGCTGTTTGCTATACTGTGGTATATAAGATCGCAAAGGGAGTGCCTCCTTTTCAGGACAACAAGGATGTACAATCCGTGATCGATGCCGGCAGCTGGAATGATCTAATTGACGCATTGCATGCTCCGGCATCATCCTCGGTCACTTCTAGCGCTCTCTATGCCATGCCTGCCGCGCGTCTCGCCTCTGAGCCAGCTACCTCTCCCTCAAGCAAGCCAACCGTCCTACAGGATATCATTTTCATCGCTGGACACTCCGTGAGTGGAATTTGTGGAGTTATTGGTACATTTGTAAACGCTTTAGAAGCCGAGGCTCCCACTGGCGACAACCCGATGTCCACACCGTCAGCCATCCTTGGGTTCATTGGCGCAGCATCCCAAGCTGTGGCCGATATAGTGTCGCCAAAGGATCCACTTGAGGAGCCTATTTTCAGTACGCTTAGCACCATCACGAGTGCTGCGACTGTAGTCTCCAAACTTGTGTTCAGTAGCTATGGCCAGAAAAAGCTGGGCAAATTAGGATTACCCACTGCTGGAGACCCTCGCGGTATGGGCGCGGGGATTAATGTGTTACTGGTCGGTGTTGGTGCCGCTGCAACAATCAAGCATTTTGTCGAGCTGGCCAAAGATCCAGCTGGAAAAGACCGGTCAGCTGCGATTGTCGGGGAAGTATCAAACCTGACTTCATATATCAGCCGGATCTCATATGCATTGGCTGTCAATGATATCGACGAAGATACGCGGCAGGTAGTCATTGCAGTCATGACGGTGAGCAATCTCATTACAGCCGGTCTCCAAATAGCAGAGGCTATTATTGACTAGGATTTATTTCTATTTCACACCTAGCCATATAGGAGTCCAATCTATATGCAATTTCGCTTTCCTGTGACTACCCCCAAGAAACATTATAGAAACGTATTTGTAGGATTTCAACAAAGGATTAGTGAGAGGAAATGCAAGAAGAAAAGGCAGCAGGTCACAATAATATGCCAACCAATAACTTCTATAATTCCGTGGTCGAAGAGGAACATCGCTGATGTTGCAGTTTCTGGGGCGAGGTCAACACAGCTAGGGGCAATAGCATTTAATGATCATTAAAATGTTCTCGAAGAGGCAAACTCACATTGTGACTGGTTTTTGTTCCCCGAGATATGGTTCAAATTCAACTCCATAAAAGCCCTAAAGCCCGATGATATGCGGTGTATCGGATTTATCTCCAAGTTCAGCTACGAATGCGACATGCTATAAATACCACCTAGTTTCCCCCTTGATGAAACTAAAAACATATTCTATCTCCAGCTTCTAATACTTGTAATCATGAGCGTAAAATTTCACCTGGCTTCCCACCATGTCTCGCATTTGGTTCATCACCGACTGCTCCTCCGGCTTCGGTCGTCAATTGGCCATCGCCGCGGCACAAAACGGCTACAAAGTCGTTGCGACATCTCGCGATCCGTCCAAATTAGACGACCTGAGAGAACTCGGCGTCACCCCGATCAAGCTGGACGTTCACGACGAGTCCGACATCCGAGCCGTCATCGATAACGTTGAATTCACCATCAGACCGATTGACATCTTCGTCAATGACATCGGGTATATTCTCGAAGGTGCTATCGAGGAATGCAGGTAAACTCCACACTCTCATGCCTTCTCCCTCACGACGAACATATACTAGAAAGCTCTCAAAGCAACGAAGAAATTACCGCTCAATTCGACACAAACGTCTTCTCCCAGATTCGTGTCCTACGCGCAGTCCTGCCATATATGCGCGCCGGGAGATCCGGTGTAGTTGCTAACTTCGGGTCTATCGGTGGTTGGAACGGTACCCCTGCTGCTGGGCTTTACTGTGCGAGTAAAGCGGCTGTTACCATCTATACCGAGTCGTTGGCGGCGGAATTGGCTCCTTTTCATATTGATGTTACGTGCGTTGAGCCGGGGTATTTCCGGACAGATTTCCTCACGGGGGCACATAAAATGGTTGCGAAGAAGCGTATTCTGGAGTTGGATGTGAGTACGCAGCACACGCGTAACGGACTTGCGGCCTATAGTCTGAGGTAGCCTGGGGATCCGGTGAAGAGGGCGCAGGTGCTTGTGGAGGCGTTGACGAAGACGGGGCGCTGTGAGGGACGACAATTGCCGCTGAGGTTGGCATTGGGGACTGACTCGTTGAGTGCTATACGACTATTTATAAGATTGATCTACCAGTCTATAAAGACTAGTAGATAGAAAGATATAGTTTTACTGGATATATCAATAAATATTCTATTCGAACATAGGTGTCAGCAGCGGAAACATATTGGAAAGACATCCTAATAGTAGATAGACTTTCAAAGGTATATCGATAAGAGATAATATCCTAAAATAGTGCTTTCCAGAAGATATACATTATAAGATTAATATTCAAGCCTCTGGGATAGGGTTAAATAGCTACAGTTCTCTGACCCACCCTTAATATAGACTAGATATTCTATACTATATAGGCCTTTACCGAAGGATTCAGGGATTCTATCCCGCGGCGTTGGATCATGTGGTAGTATTCTTGGGGGTCAGGCCCCTACATACCAACTAGTCGATATAGACATACCAGCTGACATACCAGCTAGTAGGTATGCTAGTATACTAGCTAGTAGATATGTTGACGCGTTGGCGCGTTTCCCTAGAATAATAAAAACATAGCAATATAGGCGATTTCACCTCATCTCTTCGAGCGGAGGATCAGGCGTAGGAATAAGGGACATTGGGCGATTTAAACGATTTGATAGGCACAAAACATGGAACTTGTGGGCTGTTTTCGCCGTGACGTGTACGTACTCTGCATACTCAGCAAACTAAGGCATTTCCCACCCAGGTTGGAAAGCAGACTATTCCGTATCGTCTAGCATTTCAGTGTTCTTCTGGTAAAGATCATAGTGATATAGAAAACAAGATCCGTAGCATGAACATTTCAATCATGAGCTCAACCAAATAGATCCCGTTTAAGTAAAACAACTGCTATTTACCAGATCACAACCCTCCATCCATCTCATATTGCGCGAAACGACTTCGCCTCCGCAGAGTAGCCCCAAACCAGAACAAAGCAAAGATCCCAAAAACACATACCACCGTCAACGCCCCAATCAAACTCGCACCTTTATCAATCCCAAGGTTAACATAAAGCGGGGTCGACCAAAGAATAGACGCAAAGGCAAGAACCGACCGCGCAAAGTCATTCATGGCGAAAAGACTCCCTGCGTATCTTCCATACGAGACAGACATGTAGGCGAACATGGCCTGAAGAAGAGTGGGCATGCCGATCATGAAAAGCAGGAAGCCGATGGTGGGTACAATCCAGTGGAACTTTGGGCTTGAAGTCCAGGCAAAAAGAAACATTCCGGCTGGAACAACCAGTGAGCCAAGAAGTCCGGGTATGAGTCTTTGTTCGGGTGAAGGCATTTTCCCGGCTTTGACTGGACGGCTGATTGTATAGTGAGTGATGGCCAGGTAGAATGGTGTGGTAAGTAACACGGCCACTATGGCCGTTATAAATATCGCCCCGGTTTGTAATAGGCTCATCGCGTATACCCCTTGGTATACCAGAGGTACCGCTTCGAAGAAGGAATAGAAAATAGCATACACCAATGCAGTGTAGAGTGTAGTAAACAGGATAGCGGGGTCAAATGCGTTTATCTTCCATGGAATGACAAGAAAGTCATACCAAGTCTCTTGAGTCAACCCTGTATTGTTCATTTCGGAACTGGATCTGAACGCCTCATTGCCCGTCAAAGCCCGTAGCCGTCTGGCGCGTTGATATAAAATGGCCGGACCTAATGTTTCTGGTAAGAAGATCTAATGAAGGTTAGATCTGGGATCATTGTAAAGGTTCTCAAACGTGGGAGACAGGACAATCAACGAACCAGAAGCAAGAAACACGGCGCAGCAAAAAAGACAATTAGCCACATGCTCCAGTGCCACCCTTTTGACGTGACGCATAAACTGGCCAACGTTGGAGCCACGGTAGGAGCGGACACGGCACATACTCCCCAGATCCATAACCCGCTAGGTAGGTTGACAAGATTTGTGATATCTGCGAAGGAAGCCGGTCCCGTTGCCAGACACGGTGACCCGAAGAAGCCTTGGGCAAAGCGTAGAAAGAGAAACCCGGGGACATTATTGACAACGGCTGCGAGTACACTGACTATCAAGAAAACGGCAAACGAGATCACGTAGGGTGGGTTGCGGCCTATAGACGGTTTGTCCGATAACGGACCAAATAGCAAGGGTCCTATTCCATAACCCAGAAGAACTAGGGCCATGCCAAGTGAGCTCACCGATGAGGGCACACCATATTCGGCCTGAAATGTCATTTCTGCAGGAGTGAACGCCGCGGACGACATGTAGACAACGAAAGTGTAAAAGTTTATCTGGATGTACACCATGATCTTGGTCCAACGAGGCCAATTATGCGGATTTCCCGGGTCGTCGTCAGAATACCAACCCACAAGTACCATGCCGTCTGTGGTAGTTTCTGGAACGAGCCATTTCGAAGCAGGTTTCTGATCGGAAGAATCACATTCTGCGTCGCAGGTGTCAGATTCCACGTTGCCAACGGCCCTGGAGGTATGAAATTCAGCCTTTCGCTTCTCATACTTCTGCGATAAGTACTTGAAAATCAAGTCAAAAGAAACACTGACCTCGCAGCTGTTGAATATTCTGGTGACAGACAGAATCCAGGCTCCTCTTCCGGAAACCTCAAGAGCTGACCACCAGAAAGCCAATGGATAAATCTTCCTAAAGAGGTACTACAGAATATGCCCGCCATCACGCAGATATTTTATATGCTGCTTGTGGTATCTGGAATGATGGACTCAAACTAATAGTCGACAGTGATGGCCATAAGTACTCGTACCGAAAGGACAATCTGAGACAAGAAACACCAGCAAGCGAAGCACAACTGCAGATGAAGGGAAAAATCCAGATCTGAATTGCAACGTCTTGGCCATTATATTATGGCGCTGATACTGGCTACTCCACTTTATCAGCCCCACTCCCATACGTTTTAATTTATATTTTCCGAGACAAAGTACCTCGGGGGCCTTGTTCTTTTCCCACATGTGCATCAATAGCACGCTCTACTGAATCGGAGAGTGGTATCGATGAGTTTACAGTTCTGCATGGCTTGGAATTTCTACCAACCCAGGATACGCCTTTTTTCCGCTATTTTAGAGTGTATCTTGAATGAGGTCCGCTTTGAAAATACAACCAAGAGCAAAATGTATCAGAATTACAGAAGAAGCCCATGCACAACGTTAGACCGCTCGTTAAATTGGTCCTGCTGCATTGGCCGGTTTAAAGGGCGGCCTGATAATCTGGTAGAAATCTCGACCGATCTTTGGAGCTGAACTGGACAGGCCACGTAAATACCTAGCATTCTCAGCCCACTGGGACGCTTACTCCAAAATAGAGCGATCTTCATATTGCGAATGCACGATCGTATATAGTCCACCAATAACTGACCCACCCGCCCGCATTAGCACTGTATGTGACAAATGACTAGCCAGTCTGAGATCTCATCGACGCAGTGGTATCACAGGAGAAAAGCCAATAGCGACTCGCCGTCCCGGACCCATGCTGCTAAACTCTGCCATGTAGGACCGATGAGCGATTTTGATAAGAATCTGAAGAACTATTGCTTTGTTATCTGCACGAGTCCCTTGCACTCGACCCAGCTATTAGTTGCCAAGAATGTGGCGCCTACATTTTCCTCTACGCAGAGAAACACCGACAACTCGAGTATAGGGTTCAATACGTTGACAATTCCTACGGCGATTTAGATTATTTAATATAGAGGTTCTTAGTGAGTCTGCAGCAAAGCATATTAGACAGATTAGAAAATCGAATCGACTGTTGAATGGAACTGTACAATGAAATTCAAATATGTGCCTCTTGCAGATTCTATCAACTGCAATAAGTAAGGATCAACTGCCGCTGCAAGATCTTTGGACTCACCTGATAGCTTTGTTAAGCATGCATGCGAGCTACTAGTGTTGCATACAGTAGCACAAGGACTGATATGTCGCAATGTCCTAGGTCTGCTTTTTCGTTGTTTAATACACAGGCTAGTCCTTTGCTAGCTTGCTTAAACAATATCCAACTGGATTTACCACTGAAACTGCCGGCACGCTGCGACTAATAGGTGGAATGAAACGTTTCTAAACCATGGAAAGTACGGCGTTTGCATAACGTTTCCTCATGGCTATCTCTTCCTTTCCTTTCCTTTCTTTTTTTTGGTCTTTACCCCCCCCTTTAATTACTTGACAAAATAGGGTTTATTACGTTCAGCGCCGAACCTGGTAGGTGCGTTAGCACCGACTTGGAAAGGCGTGAACGGTACAGGAGAGAAAGGACGTCCATATGGTCCCGCATCATCTATTATTATATGGAAAGCGCTTGATTTGAGAAATCTTATTTCTTTAGGGCACATACAGGATGTTGTAGCCTATCCTTAAGTGGTATAGTCATCTACTGTTGTAGAGATTTTGCTGTCTTCTCTTTGTAAAGAAGTACTTGGTCGGGATTATTGGCATGGTTCTCTCCTTTGAGGGCTTCATAGCAGAAACCACAGTATTTGCAATTGGTGAGCTGTGACTTTTACTTTTCGCCTCGAGATAGAAATACTTGACAGACATCTTCTTACGGCTCACCAAACTCTTCCTCCCAACAGCGCCCATCCATTCAGTTACCACCTTGAATGTTTTCTAGTTTTTGTCGCATGTCTGGCAGTATGCTGGTCTTCCATTGAGAAAATATCGTCGTATTGGGACCTCATATCATTTCGCTGAATTCCCCCACAGCCACATATGAAATCGACGGGGAGGAAGCGATCCTCTCAAACGTCTCTATTCCTGTTCCCGGCAATAAACGACGTATTGTTATGTTATTAGTGTATGATATCTTGCCAACCTCCGGTGCTGTCATAGGGAACGGAGATTGGCTTGTCGAGAACGAGATAGAACGATAAGTTTAAGCCATGAAGAGAGACCACAAACCAAGGCAACTTGATAAGATGTTCACATTATGGCTTTTAAGAGCCTCGGCTAAAAAACAGTATCTTCTTCCATCTGAAACACCTCGTCCTTCAAAGACCTCTCTTCAGAGATTGGCTCTCCATCTGTCGACGTGGAAATTAGCGACGACATATCTCCCCAACAAGCCAAACATATTGTTATATTAGAGAGTCCACTCGAGAGTAGGTTCCATGCCACTTCGAGCCACTGGAGCAGAAAGGTTAGGGCGAAAAATGACGAGTTGGAGTTCTTGATTAGATGGCCTAACTAGAAACAACGGGTACGTAGATGAGGTCCTTTACATAGTACTTTTCAAACAAAATATCCTTACTGCCAAAAGAACATTCTCGGGAAAAAAAGTAGTGCCATGCACTGCGGCGCAGTGAAGCTGCGTAAGTGTGACTTTGTCGGTAACGCAACAGTTAGGTTCCAGAGTGTCGGGCCTGAGAAAGCACGATAGCCTCAACGTAGTCTCCGTCATTCTGTAGGCCTGATTACATATCTGTGTCTCCGTAAGATTCTCAAGGCTATGAAGGGCCGTAATTATCCCTGGGTAGACGGCTGAATTAAAAACGATACAATGAGAAGCATTTTCCTTTCCACGATTCCCATGGTATTTGATGGGACCTTGGTAGCCTATGAATTGTGAACATACTTCATTCTATTTTCTGTGTAATTGAAATTACTAGATAGGTATGTACTTTAGTCCACACCGAGGCAAACGTCAAGCGCCAATGCGATTGGATATGCCTTTTCTAGTAAACAATGCATATTTCTCTTTTGCCCACATTTCCCCTCTTCATACTCCCTCGAGATATACACTCATGTATTGTAACAAGGGAATCATAATTTCGGAAGAAAGTCTGAAGGATGACACTGCAGCTTACTGTATCACTAGCTTGAAGCCACTGTGTAGATCGATGATTTGTTTTTTTCTTGAAGAAAAACCAAAATTAAGACGAGAGCCTAGAATCTCTTCACCTCGGCTATCTTCCGCAGGATTAACTTGTTAATGCAGCGTGATACTGCCGGGTAAGGTTCAGGATTTTCTTCAGCTTGAGATATGGCTAGAACATGGTCACAATTCCGATGGTGAATGGCTGGGTGTCAGTTCGATCCTTAGCCTCATACTAACCGAGACAAGGCTAAAGATAGAGTCACAATTGTTGGAGTGATTCATGGAACAGTCGGTTGTCGGAGGCGTGGAGGAGGCCGGATCAACCACCAGGTATAGTGACGTGAAGCCGGAGAACTGATGTAGTTGCAAGGATGTTCGGCGTGTTTTGGTCCTACCTTAATGAGCCTGCTCGGCATTATTGGTCGAGGAACCGGAGTCAAGTGGAGATGCCGATCAGCCTTGCAGAAGAAACGGAGACCAAATCCTGCCGAGTCAAGTAGCGTCAGGCCCTTGTCGGGGAGACTCCTCTCCCCACGCGGGGAAAAAGTCCAGCCGGTAGCCCTATTTCAACCGTCGGAGATCCTTGGTACCCCTGAACATAAGGGTTATGAGCCGCTTGGGACAATCGGTATGCGGTTGTCAGTTAAGCCGGTCGATCGTGTGGAATGCTTGGCAGGAACCACTCTCGGAGGTAATTGGACATGGCCCGGACTTGGATTGTCTTGTCCATATCCCACCGGATTTAGGAGTTGTATGTCAAGCATTTGAGACCAAATACACTCGACGGCCAAATCCTTTGTTGTCCGCATTCGGCCCGATTATACACATGCCATGCAATCATTCCGCGGACATGATTTCCATAGGTACACGAATCGGAGAACGCCGTCCAGCTAGGAATACCCAGCCTGGCTAAGGCGCCCATTCCTTTCGAATCCGACATTTCCTATCAGCCCAAAGTGTCTAGTCGCAGATAACATCACTGAAACTAACCTGTCATGGTTTGGTACCATGTGTGGATCCACCGTTCCGGTACATCACACCATGATCCGAACCACAGGAGGGCGAAATCGATTAGTTCTGGCTCAACGTGCCAGGCACAGTCATATGCGACCAATCGACGAGGGTCCCATCCGTGTCACAAATCCCCAAGCGTGTCGATCAAATTTTAACAAGATACGCCCTATTCCTTGTAGAGAATTTGGCCTTGTTGACCGCATTGGTCTGAGTGTGCCCGATATGTGGATCCTGTGCATGCATCTGTTTCTAGGTACATATTTCCGGCGCCATATTGGTCCTGTCAATCGGCCACATGGAGATGCCGATAACCTTTCGTCAAGGACACAGAGATGGGCGGTTCAAGCCGATGTACATTAGACTCAGTATGATCAACATAACCCGGGATGTCCAAAGTTGACTAGGCAACTCTGTAGTTGATCTCTTACTTGTGTTTGCATGGACCCCAGACCCTCTATAGAAATTGTCCGGCTCTACTCTTTAGGAACTTGCTAGGATACTGGAACGATCGCACGGCATTCGCCATATGGCAAACATGCATGACCACCTGAGGCTCAACTTAAGCAGGGTCCCTTTGATTCGACAGGCTAAGTGAGATCTTCGCTTCGTATGCTACGGAATCTGTGAAGATTCCGACTTTCTTTACTGTATTATGCAACGTAACCGTCTCCTTACTCGGCAGGATTTAATGTGTTTCAGGCTTTTTTATTGTCAAGTAATGGCAGCTGGAAGGATCAGACTAAGAGAAGGTGGATCGCCAACGCCATCCAGCCAATATCTGGACACATCTGTGAGGAATCAGCTGCAGTAAGTTCTGTGGGCGTCAGCCCAAGGAAGCTTGTGGAGGCTTTTGGGGACCGCCACGGCGGATATTTTCTTGTCAAGAAAATTATCTACTAGAAGTTGTCTGGGAGAGAGATATTGCAGCCGCATACCTACGCTACTGTGCAGGCCTTTCCCATACCCGGCAGACATATAACGTCAGAACGGCATGTAGAGCAACGGTTGCACCCTGGTAACTCGTGGTTGACCCGATGGTCAGTCACCCCAGTAGTTTTCTAGACCCATGGGAACTATAATAAAAACATTTGATTGGTGTACTGCAGGGCGCAGGGTAATATATCGTATCCATCGGAGTTGCGCAGATGTCCATTCTTTTCCGTCACTAATGCCGGTGCCGAGCCACGCGAATAGGCTCAAGCTTATCGGCGCACGCCAGGGTGGATCAGAAGGTCCAGAAGGATGCGGGAGAAAACCTCGTGAAATAATTTCCCTAGTCTATCAGTTTCTATTGGCTAAATTTTATGATTCCTGTTGGTTCTTTATTAAAATCCTGCCATTTTCCCTTTTTGTCGTTTCAGCAGTCATCTCGCAATCCAGGTCGCCCCCGTGGGTGGGTACTAATTAACACTCCAATACGAGTGGATTTAACCCTTGGTACTTTTTGTTCAATGCAGTCAGCAATTAAATAATGCATAAAAATTGACCTTCAACAAAGATATAAACTGAAGCCTGTCTGCGATCACCCTGGGTGCATTGGATCTTGGAATCATCAACTATCAGCGCATCGTCAGACTGCGGGTTAAAATAGACTGTGATCGCTCTAACCGAGACGACAACCAACCTATTTCTACGTCTTCACCCTCGTTAATTGTTTTACACTCTGATAGGACCCATTTTATTCCCCTTTCTGTATCACTTCCACGTGGAAGGTTGTTCACCGCAACATGCCTCGTGCCCCACAGAAATGGACCCCAGAGGAGGACAAGCTCCTCTGCCGAGAAGTCCACAATCAATGTAAGTCATGTCGCAAAAGTGTTTCATACATACTGTCTCTAACTTTGTGCCGTGCTCCAGTATCTGAAGGCCGAGTAAGAGACTGGCGATCAATCGCAGACAAGATTCCGGGTCGGACGAATAAAGACTGTCGCAAACGGTGGCACAATGTGCTTTCCGGCGGGTTAAACAAGGGATACTGGACGGAGGAAGAGGACAAGCTGTTAACACACGCGGTGCAAATTCACGGAGAGACGTGAGGATCCTCTGTTGCCCGTTAGGAAATGAACCCTAGACTGACACGTGACTGCGATAGATGGACGGTGGTTGCAGATGTCGTCAAAACACGAAGCGCAGATCGTATGTTCCTTTGGATCTTCTTTTTTCTTTTCCCACAGTTCAATACTAATCGATGTTGTCTGCAGAATGTGCCAAACGATGGAAGCAATGTCTTGACCCGCAACTGGACCGCAGTGAATGGACAGAACTCGAGGTAGGTTTGCATGTCCATGGAACATCGATGGGTGTGATCTTAATACGAACGACAATAGAACCGACGATTGATGGAGGCATGTGCCGTCAAGGGACGACGATGGAAAGAGATCCAGATGGAGCATTTCCCTACCCGGTCACGAAACTCGATTAAGAATCAGTAAGCAGAAGCCTCGGATGGAGGATGGAATAAAAGACAAGAAGCTAATTAGATGGCATTATGATTAGACACACAATTCTTACCCGGCGATATAACAAACTGAAGAATTTGCGAGAAGCCCAGAATGCTTCGAGTGTGGGGACTGGAACTGAGGATTCAAGCTTGTCGCCGAGCTCATGCGAGGACTCGGGAGACACTGTTGACAGTAGTGACGATGATAGTGGTCTTGGGAGCGGAAGCACAGAAGGAAGCAGCGGGCTCCATGATCCTCACATTGCCGACGATGATGTCTCGATGAGTATAAATCCCACAGACGTCTTGCCATCAACGAATCAAGGGATCCCTGGACATCATGGCTTTATACACGGGCCAACATGGGATATGGCTGGCACATTGTCGGGAGACCCATGGGGACTGCCTTCGGTAGGTGAGACGGATAGTATGGGATTATTCCTGAATGGTATGGTGCCAGAACTTCACAGCATCCCACCGGACAGCATGCATGGTTTCAGCTTTGCGGATGCAACAAGCGGCAAAGACTGCATTTGCCCAAGTTTGTTATCACCAACCGAAGAGCTTCCCAGTGACTACAGTCAAGGAGACAATTTCTGCGACGACCTGAGCGTATCAGCTATGGACACAGAAGAACAGACACTCGCATCCTTGCAGGAAAACGTGACTCGTGGGAAACGATGTGCCAAAATAGTATTAACGGTGGAGGAGCCCGATAATAATACGGTCGAATCACTGGTGCAAATTGCATTCTTGAGCAAATCACGATTCCATTTCGCCCGCGAGTGAAGTGATTTCCCCGGCACTAAGTGGGAGTTTTGAGGGTCGCGGTATTTCCGTCGCTATCACGGGACCTTTTTTCGGTGGTCTTTTTCCTTCGGTGGCTTTTCTTTAGTGTTGTTATCAGCGAGTAATGGCGTTTCTTTATGTGACATGTATGAGATGAGATATGTGATGGGACAAGTTCCATTATCTTGGACATGAGCTCAGCAGATAAACATCGATCATCTGCTAATTACTCTGTCCCAACTGTACCTTACACGAACTTCTGCGGATTATTTTGTTTTTACGATAGATTATTACCTTGGAGCATTCGGCGAGGCTTTGGACCTTTGTGATTTATATGCAAACTTGACCTTCCTTTCTTACTGGGGAACTATCTTGATGTATATCGATCAAGCCCCGCAAGCTCCGGCCTTACGCTGGGCCAAAATCAACCACACCATTAGAGGTTCGTTCCATGCGGACTTCCACAAGATTGTCCTAAGTTGTCTTGGTTTCACGATGGAAAAAGCAAATCAACCTAGCTTTATTACAGAATGGTTCGCGTACTTGAAGGGAGATGATGACACCGTGAATTAGGAACATAGTTCAAGCAGGGTCCCTGCGATCCAGGATCATTGATTAGCCCGTCACACTCCAAGTGCAACGGGAGATGGCCATGACTGCACGCCGGTGGGTAGTACTATTCGTCTCAGTTGGGTTCGTAGGTGGGCCTACGATGGGTACGCAGGTGACAACTAAGACATCGCAATATAAATTCCCTTATACAATACCAGAGTTTACAATGGTCTAGAAAAGGAATTTTGCCGCTGTTGACGCCGCCGTCACATGTGACGGCGGCTACACCGCGGGGAATTGATTTAATTAAATAAATGCACACGAATTCCTCCAGCCTCGAATCCTTTTTGTCTTTGAAGTAGACCCCCAACTGCTTCTCTTCAACCTACTTTCCATGTAAGACTACTTTATCCATTCTGTCCTGAGAAGACTATTTCTTCCCTTGTTACGGTCCTACCTTTTCCACCTACAAAGCCAGAACTCTGCCGCCAACCCTGTAACGCACTAACTCGACTGACCGAAGCAAGAACGCGATGCCACCGCTGCTGGACCTGCCAAATGAAATTCTCCACCATATTGTAGGCTATCTGGCCCTAGAGTCAGATATGAATCTGCTAGCCAGGACGAACCGCCATCTTCACAGTTCAATCAACCCCTTTTTGTATCGTTTCAATGCCCTGCACAGACAGATGTCCGCACTCCTCTGGGCGGCAAATCATGGGATAGCTGGGACGGCCCAGCATTCAGTGAACGCTAGTGGCGGAGTTTCAAGCAATGTACAACTTGGGATATTCTATGATGCACTGTCAATAGCAGTGCACGCAGGACACACAAGTATCGCGAAGGCTCTTCTACTACAGGAGGGAATCGATCCGAATTTCCATTATCAGAGTGTCGATCCTGATGTCCAATATCAGAGTGAAGAGGATAGATTTTGGGTGACGTTTTTAGCAAGAGCAGCCCAGGCGGGACATGTGGATATGGTGGCCCTGTTGTTGTCAACAAAAGGCATCAACCCGAATCTAGGGGATAGCATGGGGAGGCCCCCAATTGCTTATGCGGGATTCAGCAGCCAAGGTGCAGTGGTTACACTGCTGCTTGCGGCCCCAGGCGTAGATCTTAACTGGAAAGATCAACATGGCCGCACACCACTTTCCTGGACAGTTAGTTTCGGATCAGAAGCAACTGTGTCTCAATTCCTATCTCGACAGGACATTGATGTCAATGCGGCTATACTTACAGATGACTTGTTCCAGAAGGGATGGACCGCCCTGATGTTCGCGGCTAACAGGGGATATGTAAAGAATGTGGAGCTCTTGCTTAACACACCATATATCAATGTGAACCACCAATGCCCCAGAGGAGAAATGGCTTTATACTGGGCAGTGCAGGCCGGCTCTGAAGCTATCGTGAAGCTTCTACTCGCAAAAGGGGCATATCCTGACCCCAGAGACAGTCATAATCTGTCTCCTCTCATCCAGGCTGCCTTGGATGGCCACTTATCGATCATGAAATTGCTATATGAAGCAGGCGCTGACCTCAACACTACCACCGGCACTGGGTGTACTGCACTTATTTTAGCTTCGGACGAAGGATATACAGCTATAGTTGCTTTTCTTTTGGATACTGGAAAGGTGGACCTAGCAGTGCAAGGCGAAGAGGACAAGCGTAATGCTTTGTCGCTAGCTGCTGAAAGGGGACATCGAGAGATTGTTGACCTGTTATTGAAACAGGATGGCCAAGGGTTTCCTAACGCAAGGGACTATAGGGGACGATCGCCATTATCATATGCGACGGAGCATGGTGACCTTGAGACCATTAAAATGTTGATACAGAATACATCTGTAATTGATACTAGGGAAACAGATGCCCACGGTCAAACACTCCTTTCCTATGCCGCGCGGCACAATAATCCAGAAATCCTGAATCTGCTAGTGTCAGGCACCAAAAGTACTAGATAGAGATACAGTCTTTTGACATAATGCTACGGCTTGAATTACTATGCAGTGAGGCTCTGAGATGGAGACCAGGAAAAGCCTAACGGTCATTGATTTCCAATATCTAGGAGTACATATCACCACAACAATAACTTCTCAGAACGGGGATTCACAGCAATGGCTGAAGAGGTTGATACAGAATAATAGCAATCGGAAACCCGAACGGCCCAATGTATTCAAAGAAATACTTATCAAGTTGACCAGTCAATATTCAGGTCCTTCGCAACATGTTTGCAGGGAACGCTCAAATTTGATGTGTGCATTCCACCGCAGGGTTCCTTTGGTCCCACAAAATCTGAACCTTTCTTGGAATTATACTTGCCATATGAAACCATATGCGTTCCGTGAGGGAATATGATTCTCACACCTCATTCCGTGATTTTCAGCTTTTTCAAGTACTCGTCTGCTCCCTTAATTATCACCAAGTCCTCTGCGTGGTACAGATCTTCCTTACTAACGGGGCCACAGGGATTCGAGATCTTTCGTGAGTTTACCTGGTTCCAATATCGCTGAAACCAGTCCTTCACGGGTTTATTTTTATTGCTGACTTTGTGACTTTTGTCCAATATCTCATCGACGATTCCTCTGCCACGGGGCTTGGAACCTACCGCGACTCCAACATCTGGGATAAAGAGCGCAGACACGATCACATTCCCGTTGAAGTAAAACCTGTCCTTAATCTTCTCGTAGCCCTTTTCGGCTAGGTTTTTGATCTCGTCTGGAGCAAGTTCCTTGGAGCCCATGTCTTTGGCTGCAATGAAGCGGTAAAACGTCCGCTCCTTCCAGGCCGAATTGAAAGACTGGTCCACCTCATTCTCCTCTTTTACACCTCGGCTGACAATGCTATGGTTATGACCTTCTAGGTGGATCGCCTCAAGCGCGGTGGCTAAGTCCTCCTGATGAACATCAGGAGCATCGCCATCATCGTTAGGCTTATCGGTGTTGGTTCGTGCGATAGCTCCGTATCCAACATGGGTCTCAAAATTGGGGTGTTAGGACAGTCCAGGAAGCGATTCTGCAATCTCTCTCCTTGCATAGGTTGGCTGGGCGTCATAGCGTCCGATTTCTTCTTGGGGTCAGCGTATGTGGCCAGATGCCGAACTATATCAAGGAATACTTCTTACCATCGCCGAAATCATTGCCAATAGACTGGCCTTCCAAGGGCTCACTGTCTGCAGTTGGCCGTGTAAAGACTGAAGAAAAGAAACCGCTCACAGCCAACACTGCCAGGAAGTTCGGGATAACCCAGCGCATTGTAGGCAAGACAATGATGTATGATGTTCTCAAGTGGTTTTTGTTGTTTCGGGGTAATGGTGTCGGTATGTGGGTGATTTTTGTCTGTCATGATGATCTTGTTCGTAGAGGAAAAGGACGATATATAAAGTTTAGAGATGCCTTCATAAAGCCACTACCCCCAGGCAACCGACCTTGAGCGTATAGCTGTAGGGTCTGTCCAAATCCGCGAAAACCAACAGTTGATAGGGTTTGGCTGATCGCGAGGCGAAGTGATTGGCCGTTCATTAGCCGCCGACAGGGATCAGTTTTAGTATGGATTGGGCCCCCATGGAGACTATTCATGTATGCGGTAGCCTTGTCAGGCAGGGGCTGTAGCCCCTAGAAATAATACATACCATATGATGTTAGCCATAATGATTGGTAGTTGCTCTGTGGTCCAACAGCCCTTGGTTTAACCCTAGTACCTGAATGATCAGGAACTTAGAGGCGTAAGGCACACATGTTTCAACTTTATTCTTTCCGTCAGGTATTCGAGGAGACATGTGACGAACTCCCATCTATAGAGATAGAACATCTAACATTAGCTTTGATTATAGCCAGACAGGATGCAACCACCAGGGAGGTGGAGATGGGGTCCCTGCGCGCCGATCCAAGTACTGGAGAATCGGCCGATATCTAAAAATAATTGATATACTGTTGGCTCAGAGGAATCATAAGAAATGTTCAGCCTAGCTATACATCATCCTGAACCCCGAGTGTAGAGTGATGTCATAGTGCATGTGTTGATCTACTCCATATAGTTCATACTAGTTAGAGAGTTTCTACTCCTACAGTGCCATTCCCGGATGTCAGTACTTGGACCTTGCACGAGGTCCATGCCACTCGTTCTGTATATGAAACAAGGAGGCCTGGGCCATATATGGCAGCCACCAAAAGATCCCATGCTTAGTGTTGGTCAGCATCATACTCTATTGAAATGAAGGAAAGGTAGGAAGAAAATATCATAGGTAGAGTAGCTATTGGGGGTTGCCTGATTCTAATCATTTCATAGAGAGAAATACCAGCCGATAGATATAAGTACGCTTTGGATGTTCAAAGAATTCATTCCGACATCTCATCATTCTCGGTTCTATCACCAAGCCTATCCACATTTACGATTCCATTGCAAAATGCATACCAAGTTTCTTCTTACAATCTCTATTATAACAAGCACTCTTTTTTTCTCCTCTGATGCTGCCCCTGCACCGGCAGCTGATGAAGGTTTAGTCATCATCGGCTCCCCCCCAGTCAGGGCCAATTGGACTGAATCCAGCTTCTTGCAATGTGTTAAGCAGCTAAACGGCTTTAAGTCAGCTAATGTCGTGGATGACAACATTGCTTTCAAGTGCATTGGTGTGTATGGCAATGGTGACTTGAGCCTCCATGCTCCCAGTAGCAAGAATGCCGATAGCTGTCCAGCAAATTCTCTCCCTTCGACCTCAGAGGAAGTCGACAACAAGAGCTGTGCCAAAGAACTCTCGAAGAACTTCGAAGAAGCCGCCCCCTTTCGTGCTGCCGTTGATTCCATCTGTCACGACCTCGTCGGAAGTTTAATGGACAAAGGAATGAACCATATCACTCACAAATTCACGGATGCCTCTTCTAAATCCGATTCATGGCTGTTAAAGAACAAGAAGGTCCTCTTGGAAGCCACGATGAACCTGACGCCGCAGACCCGTGCTGCTCTAAAAGCTGGCAAGGTAGCCAAAGCCACGCTGGATACTCTGTGTGAGAACGGATTAAAGGAATTCGGCACTAAAGGGCAAGGGTGCACACAGGAATTGAACTACTAGAAGAAGACCCTTGGTATCTCGCATCATGGGATCCCTTATGACCGGGCCACGACAACAGGCGTGAAGGATGGTGTGGTTGATTTGTTTGTGGGCAATGCCGTGAACAAGATTGGTACTATCGCCCTGTCCTGGTCCAAGCCTAAACAACCATAGACTTGGTTTGTTAGCTTCTCTGATAGCCTTTCCCGACCTACAAGGAGTGATGGTAGTTACATTGATACCATGTGGTGTTCAGCTGCCATTGCCAGGGTCTATATTCAACATATAGATCCATGACAGTACTTTACCTGACAAATCGCACTGTTTGTACCTAGCTTGTTGATTTTTCCCGCACATGTCACGCGTCAACACTTTTTTTCTTCTCCCCTTACCGCTTGAAATTCTGATTAGGTAGCACCAATGTTCCTTTCTTGCTCGCGCGGTCACACTATATTCAGTAAAAGCTAAACCTTAACTGCGTATGGATTACGCAGCACAGTCAGATGTCTATTTCCAATCTAGGTAGAGTAGTGATGATAAGACAGTACAGCCATAGATCGAAGTTGTGGACGATATCTACTGTCCAGGGTCGATAGGCCTGTCAACGATGTAAGGATATGTAGGGGTCTTGATTTATAACCGAAGGCTTTTGTACCTAAAGGCTTCATTCAGGATCCCCTAGAGAAAATCCCGGTATATCGTCTGATGTTCGGCCTCCAAAGCCAAACCGACCTATGACGGAAGTCATTGGTGTGTTAAGTGGTGAGTGGTATACTTGTGTAGGATCTGGAGCAGCAGACTTTGGCTACTATAGCACCCGAGCTTTCATTAGCTAGCATCGATATCAAAACAACATATATAGGGTAGGAATGCATGCGACATTTTATTCCTCGCGCCCAGCGAGGGCATTGTCTCCTTGCTAAGGTGTGTGCCAGGAAAGAACGAATCACGAGTAGTGATTGTGAGCTTGACTACTATGGTGTAACTACAAGAGATTATTATTCTCCATATCATGACCGAGAGAATGGACCACATGTCAACGGTTTAAAATTGGGAAATCACCGGGGGCCGAGCAGAAATAGGTAACAAAGTATCACGTTCTCCTCGGAGATAATAAATATAATAAATAAGATCCACTGGTGTGTGAGTGTGTGTAATTAATTAAACCCATTGCGGGAAAAAGAAAAAAAGAAAAAAAGAAAGAAATGCTCCCACGCGGATTTGAACCGCGGACCTCATGATTACTAGTCATGCGCTCTACCAACTGAGCCATAGGAGCCGTTATGGAATACTGTGCATCTTATTATCATAAACAGACCAGAGCTATCCAGCCATCGACAAATTTAAACCATCTTCCTCTCCTCTCCGTCACCGTCAGGGTTGATTAACACAGCCATTCAACTGTCGCAAGTCCCAACACCATACCAATCACGGTCTTTGCCATGTCACTACCGGTAATGGACAGTCGCAGTGATGCATTCGGGGTGGGCGTGCTCGTTTCACTCGCGCTTGTGGTCGTAGCAGGGGTATCGGACGTGGTTGTCGCCGACGCCGTTGGCACATCGCTGGATCCGCCAGTGGCCGTAGAGGAGGATTGAGTTGACCTCGTTGATGTCACTGTAGCGTTCGTTGCAGTCGTGGTCGAATTCGATCCGGTCGAGAGACTCTCAACTTGGAAACCATGGATGGCTACCGACGACGCTTTGGAAAAGCGCTCGGTCGCCTGTCCCACAGCCTTGCCCGAGCAGTCGTCGGTGCCGTACAATAACATATTTATATTCTTCTCGCCTTGCGCATCGATGGCAAATACCATTCCCTTTTCATGATTGACAGTGATACACTTGGAGGGCCCGTGGCCGGATTCCACGTGTGTTGTGTTGCTGGCATCTTTCCACGTGAACTCCCACGCAGCAGTGGAGGGAAGAACGGCCAGGGCAGAGACCGATAGAGGGAGCAATGCTGACCACTTCATGTTGATGGGCTTTTACTGGCCGACAGGACACTCGAGGGCGTGTGCGTAGGGTTGGAAGTAAAACGGGAGGCGAAGAAGAGGAGAACTCTTTCTGCTGTCGGGGTGGAAGCGTCCTTCCTCCACTTTTAAGTATTCGACAGTCTCGACTCTTGACTGCGAAATGACTTCCCCCAGCACGGATGGTGAACTGCAGATCCTCGTATTCATTTGCCGAACAGCCACTCAGGAACAACGCTGATCATCAAGTTTTCTTGGCGTAGGGCATTAGCTCTGTATTGATACGGGTTGCCAGGAACAAGATGGCCGGAGAACCAATGTCAGGGGGGTCAGTGGCGTAACTTATAGGGTTACATTGCGTTAGTCTTTCTCTGGCGTGTTAATGGGAAGGTACTGAGTGTAGGATAAATTGATTCGCACGAGGGTTTGCGGCTCGAATAATATCCTTTTTCCCCCACTATGATTGTGGATGTTGTCCAAGATATATTTCTCGTCAAGGACGGACACCAGCTAACGAACACTCTAGCACAACCCAACTACATAGGCAATTACGGACCTAATCTCGTAAATGCATAACTTTGGAGTATCTAGTATAGATTATTTTGCAATCCATGTAGGGAAATGAGCATTAGGATATCTTGAAGGCGGTCATTTATAGAGGCTTTCTAGGATCGACGCGACCTGCAACAAGTAACAATCATTCATGATGGATTTCCAGTGATACGGCAGGATTGGGAAACGTTGACTAAGCATCTATTCACAGCGCCACTAGAATAACTGTAGAGCCCTGCAAAGTCCTGGCAAAGTTACGCCCCCCTCGAGAGAAGCTTCCAACAACCTTTGTCAACAAGTCTGCGAATACGTAGTCAGGCAAATGGCTTCGCCTACACATCGCACCGAACTAATTGCATGAACAATACGCTGCTTGCCAGGTAATAAGCCTCCGATCCAAACCATATTCCCGAAAGAGTCAGGAATTTTAGCATATTCCAATGTTAACGTCAATGTGGTGACCCGACGGTTGCGCTATCCATTGCGAGTATAAGCCGAATAGGGGGGCCGGTCATTCTAGAACCTCCCCGTAGAGCTTGGATCACCTGCTCATACCAAAGAATACTTATTCAACAAAAACAATAATCAAAACAGCTACTAGATCCCTAGCTGTTCGCTGTCAAAGCCCCGGACTTTTGTGTTGGGCCGACTTTGATACTAAACAAGATTCTTCCCGGGGGGTGGGGGGCAGCAGAACCCTGATTAGAGGGACTTTTGCTTGAAAGTACTTACAAGTACAATTCGTAGGGGTTTCACTTCTGTTATGAACCTTCGTCCCCCAAAATAGAGTCCGTTCAATCCCAGGGTTGGCCCACCGAGGTCTTCTGACTTTAGTCACCGGAGAGCCACTCTATTATACATAGAACACACATGCCTTCCAAACATAGGGTACCCAACTATATATTTTGGTATTGTACCTTTTACATTCCGGAGATCGCCTCCTAAACACTTGGTGACAGTGCTAAATGTCTTTAGGTTGTTTATTTTAGGCCCTTTCAGGTTAACCAACTACATCCTTGTCGTGGGTTCTGGGAGCTACTGCTGCTGACTAGAAAATCGATTGCTAGATTCTATGCGCGCGGCATAGCCATCCCAAAAGTGTTCCAATATGTCACAAGAGTATGATATGGAGCACTGTGAACCAGTGAGTGCTTACATAATGGCGCCTACAGAGGAATTGGTCACTAAATGCCCACCGAATTCCCGCTATACAACACCCCCCTTCATCACCTCTCTAACTATACCAGATCTACGTAATATCCTAAACGCTTGCTCTTGTTTCAGTCGGCGAGCTTGTAATTGTGAACGTCGTAACCACTTTCACCACATCCCTTATTGCTCACTCGCTCTATTTTCCACCTCCAATTCAACTTTTTGCGAACCGATTCATCCCTTGTCGTTTTCAACTTCCACCCGAGGCAAAGAGTTTCTCGATATGAGGAGGATCATCTCAGGATTGAGACACTCCATGCGAGGGTCTGCGTCACCTACGCCGGGCACGACCCCAGATCCAGCTCTATCGGCGACAGCGGGTCCAGTTGGCCCACACTCGACTATCTCCCAGTCTAAAGGGGCGGGATTAGTACCCGTAACAGTAGACCCGAGGGGAAAGTTAACTGGCGATATCATCTATCGTAATGCACCGGTAGAAGACCTCCCACCCGAAGTTCGACATCACCTTCTTTCTATGCTGGAACTGGAAACACTGAGGGCGCTACTTTATGCGTCTCCTGTCTATCACCAGCAATATCTGTTAGCGCGCAAGCGCTTGCTCTGCAAAAGCTTGGAGACAACATTGCGCACCGCTACTATCGACGCTTGTGCTGTTTATCAGTCTGGCCTGGTCGACTTTCCTCACTCGCGCACTAAAGAGAAAGTCAATACGTTTCTTCAATCCTACCAGGACCAGCGGGGTTCATCCCTGTATTCAGTACCGAGCAAAACTTGTAGCGTTGATGAGCTCGTGGCCTTAGCGGTGTTCTACTTCTCAATCGTCAAACCACTGGCACAATACTACACTAGCTGGGCGCTGGGCAATCTTGCCACAGAGACCGGTAACCCACGAAGTAACGAGCCTTTAAGCCAGGTGGAGGAGACACGACTAATACGTGCCCTGTATCGGTTCCAGCTCTGCTGTAACCTGTTCGGAGCTGGCTGCCACAAGTCCTCACAGATGCAAAGACTGAGCTTCGACTCTGTGGAAATCGGGACGATATTCTTAGACTTATTCGAGCCTTGGGAGGTCGAGGAAATCTCCTGTATCTACACCTTCGCCAAGGAAAGATATAACCAGATCTTTAACGACATCCGCTGGGATGTCCATGAAGAGAACCCCAAGTTTGAAGGACAACGGCCACCCACCCCTGAAGGAGCATTTGACCTAGATAATAGTTGTTAGTCCCAGCCCTCCATTCCTCTGCATTTCCCCGCCAGCAACACCCCTTTGATACTCGAGAGCAACTAACTCTATAACAACAACAGGGATCAGGGATAGTCTCCTGAAAGGAACAATCTCCTGCGGTCTTGGCCTCTTACATATGGTCATCTTTAAGATGAAGGACCACAAACATCTAGTCACGACGATGCAACAGCACATATCGTGGCCGGCAGGCAATTTCCTCGAGGGTGAAGCCTTAGGCGAATCAGCACAATCCCAGCGACGCCAGGATCACCCCTCGAATCGGGACTTGCGACAGGAGAGAGGTGACCCGCTCCCATTCCAAGGAGATGAAGTCCCCGAGACAAATGGAGTACGTCCACCTCTGGCCTGGACCCTGATATGGAAGGGATCGTACAGCAACCTATACGGATACTACGTGCAGGATACCATCCGCCGCTGGGGATATGTTATTTGGGATGCGACGCGACTCGACCGCACCGGCGCAAGAGAGCTTTTGGCACGACAGTGGGAGGCGGATTGGGGGGACACTGATCCAAGAGATAATCTGCTGTAGTGGTGCGATAGCCGCTGAAAGAGCAGCTTGGCTTAGGTACTTTGTTTCGAGAAGATAGAATCCTTCTGGAAGTTAAGCTTTGACCGATGAAACAGTATTGTTGTTTTTAGGGCGTTTTTCTATAGTGAGGCCCAGCCACAACTTCAGTCTCTATTTCAACCTCAACATCTCATTTTCATCTCGGTTCCCTAACCATGAGACAGGCTAACCTAGACCAACTTTTTAGAGTTCGGTAGTGAGGACTTACGGGATCATGAATTCTTGATCTCCTCCTTGAAGGCCATCATGCTCTCTATGAGATAGCGCCGCTGATGGAGGGGTACGCGATAGCCTCTATCATCGCAAATAGCAATAGATCCTTAGATCGAAACTCAATAATCGTATCCCCAAAAGGCTAGCGACCAGACAAAGTTCCCAGATTGCCATATGCACGGGCACCACACCGACTGAAGTTCTGACGCCATCGCGAGTGACCTGGTAGTTGCACGACGCGCAAGCGATACAAAGAAGTACCACCGACGATCTGATATTGCCAATGCTCGCGAGCTTATCCAGGAACTGCCAGCTGACAAGAAGGATGACACGAGTCATGAGCCTTCTCCAATGAAACTGTGACTTGGCAGAGGCCCAAGCTGCCAAAGCTCGCCAGCTTCGGTCTCGTGGTAAGATGATCGCGATGAGTGGAAAGCTGGGCTCCCACATGGTTGGGCATCACCCCGCAGTCGTTGCATTAGTGTTGAAATAGTGTTAGAGTATCACCAGAGTTTAACCCCGGATTTTGTGGCTCGAGCAGTCTTGGCAATGTACCCTGATGGAAAACGTGCGCGTTGATGATAACGATGATAGCTCTCAAGGACACCGCTCGTTGTGAGAGTAAAGCATCGTAGAACTGTGCAAGAGCTGCTCATCATAATCTGCTCAGAGGTCTCCATGACATGATGTCACGGGCGATATTTAAGCTTACAAGAACCCCTGCTACTTGTGGAGATATTCTGATCTCGTAAGTTTCTAGGCCGCAATTTCTCAGTGTTATTGATTTCCTTTGACCTAAGATTGATACCGACCACCTCAAAATGTCGGCATCAGACATTTCCGACATGAAGCAACATGATGCTCAGCATGTGGAGAGTGTCAGGAGCCTTGTCACCATTGACAATATCCAAGTGCTCGGTCTGAGTCCTGAGGATACGCAGTTCTACACAAGCTTCTCCGCGGAACAGAAAAAGGCACTCTTACGCAAGGTAAGTCTTCACTATATGAGCGCATTGGGACTGAACTAATCTATACCACCTGACATCAGGTCGATATTCGCTTGGTGCCAATGTTGGCCGTGCTTTACTTAATCTCTCAGATTGACCGAGCCAACATCGGAAATGCAAAGATTGAGGGGCTCACGGAAGACTTGCGACTAAGTGGCATCCAGTATAACATTGTACTGAGCATCTTCTTTGTCCCCTATGTGCTTCTGGGTAAGCATGCCTTACAATCTGACAATTCATACGGCGCTAACCAGGATATGATTGCAGAGGTGCCAAGTAATATCCTACTCAAGAGCTTTTTCAGGCCTTCAGTCTATCTGGGAATTCTCATCACTTGCTGGGGAATTGTGATGACCCTAACAGGCATTGTGCAAAATTTTGCTGGTATGCTCGTCACACGTCTCCTCCTGGGTGCCTTCGAGTAAGTCCTCCTTCTCCAGGCTACCTACTCAACTATGTATATCGCTCATGCTCCTAAAAGAGCCGGATTCTACCCTGCAGCAGTATATCTGTGCACATTCTGGTATATGCCCAAGGACCTCGCCTATCGCGTTTCCATCTTCTACTGTGCCAGTGCGCTTTCTGGGGCTTTCTCGGGTCTTCTGGCCGCCGGCATTGCGCAAATGCATGAAATCGGTGGCCAGGAAGGCTGGCGATGGATCTTCCTGCTAGAAGGACTTGCGACGGTAGTTCTCGGCGTGATGTGCTTTTTCCTGCTCATTGATTCACCGAAAAGATCAAGCAAGTGGCTTAGCCCCGACGAAATCCGATACCTTGAGCTGCAACATTTCATAAAAGAAGGGGGTGATTTCAAAGACCAGAGAAAGAGGGTTTCTTGGGAGGAGCTGAAAACCGTTTTTCTCAACTGGAGGTTGTATCTGCTGGCGTATATCTTGCTCTGCCAGTCTGCCTCCGCGTACGGTTGGTTGACTCCTCCTCATCTGTGGCTCGCGTCGCACTAATCATGGAATATATAGGCCTCAAATTCACCATGCCTACTATCACGAAGGCCATGGGTTTCACCAATACGAACGCGCAACTCATGGTTGCGCCCCCGTATATTGCGGCTGCCATCTCCGCCATCTGTTGCTCGAAACTGTCCGACCTCTTCTACTGGCGAATGCCCTTCGTTGCGATACCATTGATGGTCGTCACGATTGGCTACTCAATTGTTATCTCGTTCCATGGACAATTGAAGGAGAACATTGGCCCTTGCTACTTCGCTATGGTCCTTGTCTGTATCGGTCTTTACCCGACCCACCCTGCAACCACCTCATGGTTGGCCAACAACCTGGCCCCATCCGGGCGCAGAGCCATTGGCCTTGCTCTTAGTATCTGCATTGGGAATACCGGCGGCGTTATCGGTAGTTACATGTACATGGATAAGGAGGCCCCCACGTATTATACCGGGTTTGGCTTGTCACTCGCTTTCGGTGGCTCTGGTTTGATTGCAGCGCTTCTGCTGGAGCTTTCATATATTTATGGCAACCGAAGGAAAGCAAATGAATCCGAAGCGGAAATCAGAGAGCAATACACGGATGACCAGCTGTTGGCGATGGGTGACAAGTCTCCATTATTCAAGTACACGCTGTGAGTGGTGTCGCATGTCGGGTTTTGCTTTTCTTCCTAGGCCCAGCACGAATACTTCAGGGTTCGCAATATAAGTACTGTGGTTATTCTCCGAGATATTTGATAATGACTTATTATGCGGTTATTTCCATCAGTTCCTATCAGGGTGCCATAGGATGCACAACAATTTGGCCGAATACATCACTGCAAAATTCCTAGCTAAGAATAGCAAGCAGACTTTCTGGTGAGAGCACTTTGGATAATCGCTGCCAACAGTCTTTCGTATGGAACCCCATTTTCTTCGGCGCTCTTCGCCAGCGGCGAATGGCCGGGAAGAAGGCCGGATATAGGATTCAGCTATATGACATTAGATAAACTCGTCTTCGTTAAGGTGAGATCGACCTTGGCAGGCTTACCTCTAGAATGTTAGGGACAGCATCGTGCTCATCGGAGTTGAACCGAATGTCGACCCGCCCAGCATCACGGCAGCCCAAGGTTCTCCAAGCGTCCAATGCAACCTGGCAGGCAACCTTGACCTGTGGTTCAGTCATAAGCCCCGGGTCATTCCGTCCTACCAGCATGTTTGCGTCACTACACTTGCTTTTTCTGCTGGCAAACTCTAAGCCGCTGGACCTGGGGTTTTGCCATAGAAGCTCGTTGACGCCAACCACACAACTCTGGACACCAGTTCCTAGAATGCTCACTGAAAGCTCCCGTCCCGACAGAAAAGGTTCCACCAAGATATCTTGGTCGGGTAATTTTGATCGTAGCTTTTTGACTGCCGATTCTAGCTCGGCAGGTTCTGTCACTTTGTTAAATCTGTCGATTCCCTTAGACGATCCTTCTATAACTGGCTTTAAAAAGAGTGGGTAGTGCGATGACATATGGTTAAGATTCTCAAGGCTCAGGTTCTGGTCCTTCCGTGAGATCACCGAGAATGGAGCGGTGGGTATGTTATGATGAGCCAGAATAATCTAAGTGTCCATATGAGTTAGCAGGGCCGTGGTCTTCAAGTAATGGCCCAAATAGAGACGATACCTTAGTATGGGCCTTGTTCTGACAAAGTGCCATCGTGGCAGCGTCAGAAAATGTGTAAAGCAATTGATAGGCGTCTAACAGCGCTGGAACCTGGGCTTCTCTGGATGGTCCATGAAATCCTTGTGTGATGTTAAATACCAGATCCCAATCCTTATATGTGCCAGCCGCTAGGTGCTTGACAAGAGATTGGATTCCTGGGACTAGTGTAACATGATGCCCAAGGCCTCGCAGGGTAGTCAGCACAGTATCGGCTTCACCATTGTGTGGTAAAGCCGCACATTCTTCTTCTGAATAACCTTTGCTGTGGAAGGTCGACCGTTGTTCGGCGATTAAGGCTATATTAAGAGAAGGTGTATCAGACATGGCCGGCCGCGAATAGCATCCAATATCGGATTGAGATGGAGTAGGAATTGAAAACTTCCAATTTACACCTCAACTACATGCGCTATTTAAAGGGTAAATCCGGTACAGCTTATATCACTCTTAAATACACTATAGCCTTCCTCTAGAAAGTCAGGAGTTGATTCGGGGTAACCCGCATTCGGATAGTGGCCAAAGTTAAATTAATGAAACCTACGTAGCCATGAGCTCAACGATCTTGAGCGCTCAAGGGATTGGAATCGTGAGGAAAAGCCTGTAACTATATATTTAACATACTAATAGAGATATATGAATAGTCTGGTGTAAAATCAAAAGGTCCGATTGTTTCCTTCTGGAGCTAGATGGCATTTTGTGGAGACCACATTTTGCATCTAGTACATCTACCAGCTCAGCCACTCTGTGAAGTTCAAGATGAAAAAACAAGCTCTAGCCTCCACTTGGGTGGAAGCTGGATCGTGAGCTACCCACACTATGGGGGCGTAACTTTTGATCTACATCATCGTTCTCTACAGTGGGGCCAATCACGCCCTTCTCTCTGTCCCATACAGAGTTGTCATCGGGTCAGGTTCGGGTCCTAGAGGCTAGAACCCGGGCTGATTTAGGGAACCCTGCCTACCGCGGAATAAATCGACGTTCCGGACAATAGCGATTTCTGACCGAAACCTTAGCATTTTATAAATTATATTAAACCACGCACTTATTTAGTATCACTCTTACTCTATAAAATATACTATATATAATATATTAATACTGAATTTATTTATAATATAGAAAGTTTATATTTAATTAGGATTTTTTTGATATTAGTAGTAGTAGTGATAGTGATACTAGACAGTAAATACTAGGCAGTAGGCAGTAGTAGTAGACGGTGGTAGTAGACGGTAGTAGTAGACGGTAGTAGTAGACAGTAGTAGTAGACAGTAGTAGTGAGAAAGCTAAGCTTAGAGGATCCTATTATCTGTAACTCCTAAATTTAGGGGCTACTGTACGGTCTGTACGGTGTACCTGAACTCCTAAAGATATAAGTTTTTAAGAATAATAGAAAATTATAAATATATTCAGAGCTAAATCAATTATTTAAACTATTATAAATAGTAGATACTACAGTAAAGCTTTTAAATAGATTAAATTAACTGACTTAGACTAAGATATACTGTGTTGGTATTGGGAAGTTTGGTAATATTTTACATTGTCCGGAACGTCGATTTAGTCCGCCGTACCTGCCACTATCCCTGATTAGGTAATATACTGCTTAGTTATCAGGTGCCTTAACTAACTATCTATAGTTATATGTTTAGAAGACTAGATTCCAGAACCTTAAACTGATTTTTAAAGCTCTACATCTCTACTAGTTCTATATAGAAATCTAGAAAGAATCTAGAAAATGTAGATTTTTAATCATGTGATGCCAAGTAAAACCCGCGCAGGTTTTCCAGGCCAACTCACCGTGAGTGTCTGCATACATCATGCCAATTTAGCAGTTCTAGTATTGGAACTGTTCATCAGTGAGGTGGAGAGCACTATAAAACAACAACAAGACCCATAAGATGCATTACGATAGGCATGTCAAAGCAAAGTGGTGTGCAGCATATAGCTATACCACTCGTTTACGTCCTGTGGTCCATAATATCAGCAGACTTGCTACGATAGAGTCTAGCTAGCCTTGAATCGAGTAAATGTCGAACAAAAAGAAACAGGCACTGGGCGAGATCCTCCACCTGGGCCATCCTTGATTCAAGTTCGGCTTCCGACAGCAAGGGTTTTTCAAGCTGTTGTGTTGCGCCTGTGCATCAGAAATGTGTCCAAATTGAAATATAACTTCCTCTATTGAGATCTAAAAAAAAAAAAGAAAGAAATATGTAACACAAAAATAATAATGACAACAGTACGCTAAAAGCATTCTAATATAAAGAAAAGTAGATCATATATCCAGAAGCCCCTGAACAACCTCCTCCACTCCGTGAAGCATCTCCTCCATCGGTTGATCAGAGTCCAGCGAAATCACATCACTTTCAGACCCAGATGGACTCTCCAACGTATCCAACTGCGAGTCGACCATAGCGGAGCTCATATAATGACCCTCCTTAGCAGACCGAGCAATGAGGCGTTCCTTGAGCTGCGCCCGATCCTTGATGGACAACATAAGAAAGGTAACATTGACGGGGAAATCAAATAGTCGCGACAAGCGTCGTAGTTCGTCGCGGTAGATAGCCCGGAGTGCCGAGCATGTTACCACCACCGCTGGTGCTGCCGAGTGTTGAAGTCGGTCCATTACCGCTCCCCGAATATGAGCCAACCAGTCCCACCGGTCGCTATCGGTGAGAGGAATATTGTTGGCCATCCGCTGTCGGGATACTGGAGAGTGGAGATCGTCACCTTCAATGATGGGCATGCTAAATCGTTGCGCCAATGCCTCGGCGGCTGTACTTTTACCGCAGCCGCAGGGACCTGCCAGGAAGATGACCTCACGGGACTTCTTGGAGACAGATGTTATATCCTTGATTGACCAGCATTGGTTTCGGAAATGCCCCATGAATCGCGACACAAACTGTGCATTGAGTCCTCCTGCTTGACGCAAGGCTGGTGCACCGGCCTGGGCCTTCTTTGTGTCATAGAGGAGGACTCGACTAGGCCGATCATGGTCGTACTTGCTAGCGAAGAACTCGATTAACTTGATCGGAGGATTTGCAGCTGGGTCTGGGTTAGACTGACGCAAACGGTTCAACCACTCTCGCTGGGGCAATTGCTCGAATTCTAGCCCAGCAGTTTTGAGCAGCGGAAGCAGGTCGCGAGTCCAGTGACTGAGGGTGGGATTGGTCAGGTTGACGATGTCCGCTACGTCCGTTCCCAGTGCGAGTTCAATGACGCTGTTTGCGATGACATCAACAGGGGTCCAGGAAAGAACATCGTCTAGTTCAGGAAGAGCTTTGATGGTCTTGCCCGTCTGGAGGATCATCGGAATAGCCTCTGTAGCATTCCAGATGCCATGGACGGTATCCGCAACAATTTGGCCCACACGTAAGACGCGGGCAGCGATGTTAGTGTGTTGCGCGGCGCGGTTGACAATGTGTTCTGTCACGAGCTTTGACTGCGCGTAGCCCATGCCCTGGGCGTATGACAAGGACTCCGGCAACTCTTCCGGTACCCAGTGGCCTGGGGTCCGAGCCACTGTGCTCACAGACGAGCAGAAAGAGAACTTTGCGGGCATAGGCGCCTGGGAATCTAGACATAGGTCGAGCAGATGGCGGGTCGCAGCAATACAGCTATCCTCGAAGCTACCCAGAGACCAGTTGAAGTTGACGGACCAAGCACAGTGGATCACTGCAGTCAGAGACTGAGTCAACTGCGTGTAAGTGGGTTCATCCAAGCCGAGGCGAGATGCGTTGGAGAGTTGTGCGGGCAAAGCAACAATCTTGCGTTCATCAGCGGGACTTAAGTTGTATAGTAAACCCCGATCATAAAGACTTTGGCGCACTCGGCGAAGGGCAGAGTGCGCAGAACTTGCCCGAACCAGGCAGAACACGGTATGGACCTGTTCCATCTGAACCAGCTGCGCCACGAGGTGAACACCCAGCGAGCCCGTGGCCCCGGTCACAGCAATACGCTCTCCCTTGACCGCTTGCAGTACTGGTATATGCGCCTTGAAATTGTTGCTGTATTTGTCAATAAGCTGCGACATCTGTTCCTCGATGGGGACCTGTTTGCCGGCGTCGAGGCCTAGACGGAGTCGGGTGATTTCGTCTGCCATGCGTTGAATAGAGGGGTGTTCAAAGACGAAGTTTTGGGATAGTCTCTGGCCGCCGATGTTCAGCGTCTTGGTGATTATTTTCCGTAAGCGAATCGACTGTAGGCTGTCGACACCAAGACTGAATACGTCGGTGGTATCCTCCAACACAGCAGAATTGATCGTTGGGGCCACTTCCAGCAAGCTTTCCCGGAGAAAAGTATTCAACTCGATTCCCTCCAAGACTTGATCACCCGTCGCATCGCCCTGCTCATAGACCTGTTCAATCTGCTCTTGGAAGTCGCGGTAGAATGCAGAGCGGATCACGGTTCCCTTGTCGGTTGCGCGATATACCGTATTGGGAGGGAGGACTTGAATCATATCACGCGAGATGTGAGCATAGGAGGGGGAGTCCGCGTTGCACTTTTCGATGGCAGGAAAGACGGCATCAATGACCTCTTCGTCAGTCTTGTTCACAGTATTGGCTGCGCGGACGAGGAATAACCCTAGGCGATCCTTGTTGGCACCAAAAGCAATCGCCTCGCCCACGTCCGGATGGTTACGAGCCACGCCCTCGATGATGAGAGGGTTAGCCTTTTCGCCATTCTCCAGCACAAGTGTATCATCCAGGCGAGCGTAGTAGCGCCAGGCATTGGGCTTGGATGGATGCTTCTCAAACAGATCCTTTGTCGCATAGGATCCATCGGGGCGGTTGCTCGCCACCTTCGATGGCCAACCCTCCAGGACCGAGAGTTCGTAGATCCCAGGGAATCGCTCTTCCCACCGGATATATGGCAGCAAGGAGGGCCCCGGTCGAACATAATCCCAGTCCAAATCGGAGCGCTCCCGGAAGGATGTCATCAGCTGTCCCGTTTCCGTTGTTCCATAATGGGAGACCAGTAATGTGCCGTTCTTCACAAGCGTGTCGCCAATTGGCTTGGGACAGGACGAGCCACCAAACATGACCAGCTCCATCCGTGCCAAGGATTCGAGGCCCTGTTCTGACTCGGAAAGAAGTTTCAAGGCGTATGGGACGGCATAGAGCACTTGAATATCTGGGTGTCCCTGCAGCGTGGATAACAAGCAAGAGGCCGTCAATGGTAGCTTCGCATTGTACATGTAAATTAGCTTCTGCGAGTGAATTGCTCGGAAAAGACAGCTAATGCCATGGGCATGAAAGAGGGGCAGCGTGATAAATCCCTTGAGACCGAAGTTGTTGGCGTAATTTTTCAATGCACCAGCATGCGTCTGATAGATCGGCTTAGGGTGTCCTGTTGAACCGCTTGAATGAATGATCCAGCACACGTTCTTTGCCTCCGTCGGTCCGTCAAATTCGCTCGCCTCAAGGACCAGCTTGCCGGTGATGGAGCTGTCATAGTCCTCGCGCTTTAACACCGGTTGCACGATCACACCCGTCCTGCTGCTTACGTTGTCCGCCATAGCCTTGAAACCGTCCTGAGCGATGAGAAAGGAGGCTTTGGTGGCATCGACCAAGCTGACATAGGCATCCTCAGCGATGCGCGTCGAAAGCAACAGCACTGTGTGCCCCAGTCTCGAAATGGCCATCAATGTGATGAGGTATTCAAAGTCAGAAGGGCCAAGTAAGCCCACCACCTGCACAGGATCCTCTGATGACCGACGTTGAGGAATTATCTCCGCATAGTGAATAGCTGCAGCCTCCACATAGTCATGTAACTGCGATCTCAAGTCAGTATTGGGTTGAGTGGTGTCTCTGGTGACTCAAAAACCGTGTGGGGATAGGCTGTGGGTGCGTACCTGACGAGGAGTGTAGTATACATAATCGATGTCCTTGGAAGGGTATGCGACAATGGGTTCATCGGCTGCTTTTCCATTGGCTCGCGTGAGCAGGAGGTCATGGATTGTGTAGATTTCTCGTTCAGGCTCCTCGTACTCGTCGTTTGACGTTGCCGGGGACGAGACTTCCGGAGAAGCCGATGCAGCCTCCGACGTAGCCGGCGAGGATAATACCGGCAATAATGGCGCTGTGCAAGCCATGGTAAGCTGGTAACTTAGTTGTCTATCTATTTCGGTCTCGCTGTGTTTGCAGTTGCGCAGCCTTATAGGTTTATAGCTTGGGGACAATTCCGCCCACCCCACAGTCTGAAACACCACTGGCCATCCCACGTCTGACGAAATGGTTAAAAATGCGGGGCCTCTCCAGGTGCTCCGACAGGAAGCTCACGAGGATCGTTGCATAATCTTGTTGGAGTACCCCGTATACTCGGTCGACTTTGGGGTCGCTGCTTTTCCGCCTCATTTCCGCGTTCAGGCGGAAATCCCCACACAATATCGTCCGCCAACCCCCACCACCAAGGAAAGACTGGATTCTCCAGACAATCTGATTGATGAATGATTGTCCTCGGCTCTTTGCTTGCTATCATTCGGGTTTATCTCCGTCTTCAGGCCGGCAATTGTATGCCTCGCGACAAGATAACCGCAGGGAAAACCCCTCGTTTAGTTTGCAGAAAATCCGCTGACTTAAAAGATAATCCGAAAATGGTTAACCTGGGTTTCGCTTTTCCTAAGGTCTTAGATGAATTCCTCTTGGCTAACCGCCGAGCTCCGTAGTATGAGCATGAGTAACTCTTGGCTTAAATCATATCAGCCTATTAAATCCTGCTATCAGTTGGTTCATTTGGGGTCAAACACAGTCTCAAATGGTATTATCGTTCATTCACTTAAGCTATATAAAAGCATTTAGGCGTCTGTAATACGTGGTGTCCAATGAAACGCCATCTGGCTGCCGAGCTTCCAACGTTGCAAAATGCTGGCTCTGCAACCTAGGGTTTGATTTGGAGAAAGTCTTTGTCAACCAGAAGTATCACTATAAAATACTCTTCAAAGACCCCTGGAGCGTCCGGACCTTTTTAGATAGTTGATTGGGATGATGATGCAGTCGTCACGGTTGGACTCTGTGATGATATATATTTCCAATTGCAATTAGTACCAAAGGGATATATTAAAATACTCAAGTACGCGTTATGATGCCTGGAGACTCTCCGTTATCCATCCTTATACGATGGCCATATTGACCTTCTAATCCAACTTCATTCCACTAGTCTACTACTACTAGAAGTTATTGCTATACGGGGTATTCCACGTCTTCTGTCTTTAGCGGGACGCCACAATTGAATCTACAAGCCCTATGGGGCTGGTGGTTGTTTCGGGCGCCGTGATTCGTGAATCCTGCTTATTCAGCGGGAAACTATTGCTCCATTACCATAATCGGCTCGTCTCGGAGATACGCGCAGTTCAAATTCAGCCGATCTCTGTTTTTTTCCCCTTGAAATTTCGGTGATGAGTCCGACCACTCTGATAGTGTGCAATAGATGTGTTCTATCTCCGATGTGTAAACTAGTGCTGCTACTGTGCTCTCTAGTTCTGTTGTAGCCACCATCAATATTCCATGGCGAAGGGGTATGCTATCTGGTTGCGTTACGAATCCTCGCTGGAGTGTGATACTGTGCATTACCCTTGAAGACTTTGAATGTCTTCATTGGCCCCTGACGCCACAAACCTATGGTCAAGCTATTGGCTTCTAGAACTGTGGCTAATGTCGGTAGCATTAGCGTAGATCCGTATCATTGCGTAGTTTCTTTGCGCAACTTTCCAGCCTTGCGTTGGGAACAAGCAGCCTGCGCAGCTACGTTTTGGCATTCAGGTACTGCCAGCATTCCTTCCTCTCTTCTTTCAATTTACCTTCCACATGCCCTTCGCTCTCTTTGTCTTTTTTTTGATGTCTTTTTTGACAATAGGTTAAAATGGGATGACACCGGATCTCGTCCGGGCCCTACAGCTCGAGGTATACGTAAGTTCGAAGAAGCTTCGGATCCACATAGTGGGGAAAGCTTCAGCTACGAAATAACGTCGTCTCACGTCTCGCAATACAATAAGCAGTTGCCTAGACTAAGACTTGATCCATTGGCGATGATCGATAGTGGAGTTTGCTTGACGGCGACTTTTTAAGACCGACCACTTCCCCTGTTGCAGCGCCAGGAACAAAGGAACAGCTAATACAACTACAATCACAAACAGAGAGCATCATGTTCGGCCAAGGTCTCTTCAGTTGGTTTGGCACATCAAGAACAGTGAGCTCAGAGGAGAATGTTCAACCCTCATGGGACCCGAAAACTTTGACCATGACTCAACCCCAAAGCCCAACCGCCCCAACAACCGATCATGTTGTCACCTATCAACCTGTACGTTTGCTGCACGAATATAAACCGATATACGGAGTACGATCATGTGTAACTGACGGCCTTTTAATAATAGACACCCACGGAAGATATGCAATTACAGTTGCGCGGTGGAGGTGGGCCTGATGACGAGTGAGCAACCCACTCCTTGAATCTGTTACCTGCCGCAGAAGACTAATGAGACTGCGAGCAGTTGCTGCTGCTGCTGCTTCTGCGGCGATTGCTGTGGCCCCGATGGGCCACCAGGTGGACCAGATGGCCCCGGCGGAGGACCTGGAGGACCTCCTGGTCCGGGAGGCCCCGGTGGTTGGTAAAGCTAATGGTTGTACAGGGTAGAGTCAGCGTGTATATTATTGGCATTATTGATTAGCTCTTTGATCTTCATTTACAGTACATTGTCCCAATGTTTCACTTAGCTCTATTTAATGTCATTCATTCTATTCATTTTCGTGTACATGTCTGAACATGACTAATAAATGTCAGACTGCTAACCAGACTAGCAACATCCAAGCCGGTGGATATCAAGGAAGGAAGCACCTAATATCAACACACCCCGTTTATACAGTGAACTTGGTCTTATTCACAGGACCTGCCTCTAGTGCCGCTTTGCGGACAGCCTCCTCGCCCACCTCTTCGAAGATATCGTAGCCCCAGAAAGCGGGGAAGTTGAAGCGCTTGTGGCGTTCGAGGGAAGAAAGACGGGCGAACGCATCTTCGGGTAACTGCTTCACTTGGAGATTGGCCGCAATACGAGACGGCGTGACGCTCTTGGACAGGACCACAGTGCCACGTTGGACACCCCAGCTAGCCAACAGCGGACCAGGGTCCATGCTAAGCTCTCCGGCAATGCTATGCACCAAAGGATCATCGACCGTACGGGGCTCTCCAGTCTGGTTATTGCCCAGCGGCGAGTAAGCCTCCACAATAATCTTCTTTTCTTGGCAGAAGCGCAGAAGCTCCGGTTGTTGCAGGTAAGGATGAGCTTCGATCTGATTGGCGGCAGGGACAACGGAAACCTGGCTGAGGAGCTCCTCCAAGCGACGAACGTTGAAGTTGGATACCCCAATGGCGCGGACCTTGCCTGTCGAGAGCAATTTCTCCATGGCTTTGTAGGTGGTGATGTAGTCGACATCTGCTAACTCGAACACGCCATCTTCGTTTAGAGGAAACCACTTGTTACCGGATTTGAAAGCACTGTATCCGTATTAGAATTCGAGAAGTTCATTGCAGGCTTCATCATTGGGACGGCAACATCATACCAGGGCCAGTGCATCAGATATAAGTCAAGATAGCTAACACCAAGATCCTTGAGCGTCTTGTCTAAAGCGGCCTCGACATCCTCTGGCGCATGTTTCGTATTCCAGAGCTTTCCGGTAATGAAGATCTCCTTCCGAGGGACCTCAGACTTGCGAATTCCGTTGCCAACTTCCGTCTCATTGCGATAAATAGCAGCACAGTCAATGTGTCGATATCCTTGCTTAAGCGCCACCTCTACGGCATTCTCGACCTCGAGAGGTTTGGCCTGCCATGTGCCAAACCCTACCGCAGGGATTTTGGCTCCGGTGTTGAGCGTGAAGTGTGTAGAAAGCGACATTGTGGGATGGGGGAGTGTTGTAAGGAGAGAAATGGAGAGAAGTCGTAAGTCAATGTACAGAATTGAAAATCATGAGGTTGATAAATACCAAGCACTTAAAGTATTCAACCCCCAAACATCTTTAATCCTTCGGGGTTCCCAACTGGGGAAGTGGAGAATTCCGCCTGGCGACAAGATAAGCGGAAAAAAATAGCGGAAAAAAATAGCGGAAAAGTCACCTACGTCTATGACGATTTACTTCTCCGAACGAGATATTTTCGTCCGCTGCATGATAACCGGATATAGTTGAACTAACTAAAGTGCAGTTCCTCATGATGATAGGAGGATCGAGGAGGTCTTCGGCAGCTGCACGGCTAAAACTCTACCCGGCCTGTTTCGTGCAGCTGCTCTCAGCCAAGCAGAATCTGTCGAAGCTTGATGGCTAAAAGCTTTCACAGCTGCAGCCGATCCTCAACGATGTATCCTTGGCCAGGCTTGTTGAGTAGGTTCGGAGTCTCTCCGTAGTCCCCGAGCCGTCATCCAATGCCATTCGTCCACATTGAGATGGATGTAAGAGAAGATAGTCTGTACCCGACCCTCTCCCGTCTCCTACTACCATTTGAGTCGAGCCTGTCACAAGTCTGGGGTTCATTTGGAGCTTGGGGGCGTGTGGGGGAGCGTATGCGGAGAAAGCCTTCATATATCAACCCTAAGCGGTGACTTTGGACGAACGTACTTCTCTGTCCTTTATACTCTGCTCCCTCTTTTAGCCCCTCACATTCCGTTCAACTACACAGTACCCCCTGTAACCAAGCCACAGACGAGACGGGGGAGGAAGATAAATCCACCATGGCAGAAATAGATTCGAAATCATCTTCTTCCCATGTAGAGACCACTACTAAGCCACTAAACCCTGACGTTATCCAATTTGAGGGACTTTCGGACGAGGAAACTTCGACGTTGGAAAAAAGATGTGAGAACGTTCGATCAGATCTTATTTAACAGTACTGATTAAAACAGTGGTGCGCAAGATCGATCTTCACCTGATTCCGGCTCTGTTCTTGCTGTTTATCTTCAACATTCTTGACCGATCAAACATTGCCAATGCCCGCTTGGGAGGGCTACAAGAAGATTTGGGCCTTTCTGACAACCAGTACCAGACAGCTGTGGCCTTAATGGTAAGATATTGATACATACTCTGTCTTCCTGCCATGACTAACTCGTTTTCACGTGAACAGTTCGTCGGCTATCTTCTCGGCCAAGTTCCAAGCAACATTATCCTCACCCGTGTCAAGCCGTCGCGGTATATCCCAGCCGCCATATTTGTGTGGGGTGGGATCTCCATCTGCATGGCAGCAACAAAGAACTATGCCGGAATCTTATGCGTACGAATCTTTCTAGGCTTTGCTGAATCGCCTTTTTTTCCTGGTGCTTTGTATGTCCATTCCTGTCAGATGGCGGTTTCTATCCCCTGCCCTGCTTACATTTGAGTTCCAGGTTGTTAATGAGTTCATGGTACAAAGCCTCTGAGCTTGCAGTACGTGTTGCCATTGTCTACTGTGGAAACACCGTGGCAAATGGATTTGGAGGCATGCTGGCCGCTGGTATCCTCAGTGGACTGAATGGCAAAGGTGGTCTCGCGGGATGGAGGTAAGCGCAATATGTCATGACAAGACGTGGTTCCATCGGCTCATTATCCTTTGTTTAGGTGGCTCTTCATTATCGAAGGCGCTGGCACTATGGTGGCTGGAATGCTGGCAGTCGTTTTACTCCCTGACTTTCCTCGCTCCGGCCAGCGAAAGTGGTTAACGGAACAGGAGCAGCGTTTTGCTGAGTGGCGCCTGGCTGTCGCAACAAATAATGAGGTCGATGAGAATGGCTCCATCAAGCAAGGATTGAAGGATGCGGTGACTGATCCGAAAGTCTGGGCCTTGGTCCTTATTCAGATTTGCCAGCTAACGTCCCAAACCTGGACATATTTCTTCCCGGTGAGTCCTGCCATCGCTTAGTTGTCACCAAGCCTCTGCTGATTAATGGTGTCTAGAGCATCGTGGAAACGCTCGGCTTCGGGAAGATCGTTACCCTGCTTATCACAGCGCCAGTGTATGTCTTTGGCTTTCTCAGTGCTCTTGGAAACTCCCTCATTGCCAACCGAACGAATTGCCGAGCCATTCTCATAGTATGGCCGCTCTGCATTGATATCGTGGGCAACGTCATGGTCATCAGCTCCCAAACCACAGCGGTCCGGTATATTGGCATGTTCCTTATGTGCATGGGGTCCTACAGCGCCTTCAACGTGGTCCAAGCCTGGATCGCCAGTACTATTCCGCGTACCCGAACTAAGAGAGCCATTGTTTACGCCATGGTCAATTTCTTCGGCAACTCGTCCAATATCTATGGCTCGTATTTCTTCCCAACCAAGGACGCGCCGCAGTATCGGCCGGGAGGCATCATTCTTTGTAGTTTTGCTGCAGGAGGGATTTGTTTTTCAATTCTGTTGGCGGTTTACCTCCACTGGCTGAACACTAACGCGCGAAAGGCGGAGGAGGAAGATGGCCAAATACGCTACAAATACATCTTCTAGACAATCACAAATGGCTAGTCAGGTGCTGCAAAGCGGGGCTTTGCTTCTTCTATAAATATGGATTACTTGTGAAGATTATACAGTGGTTCTCCTAGGCCTTATGGCTCCTTATTGATCAAAGCTAAAAGATCCATCACGTAGAGACCTACTCTGGGAATAGTTAGAGCCTTATTCCTAGGACGAATCCATGGTATATCGCAGTCCAGGATCGAGTTAGAGACGAACCTCCTTCACATAAACCATAGTATGTACATGACGGAAGTCAAGGTTATCCTGGCATGGCTATATCGGTCACTATTAGCTTGAGAGATGTTAAGACTAGAAAGAATACGCACTGATTGGTAGACTATCCAACTGTGACCACAAATCAAGAATCAGGTCATTGTCCAGAGTGAAAGTATCGAATAATGGGAGAGCCTGCGTATCAACCGGAAAGGGTTCATGGTAGCGAGGCTCAGGGTGAGAAGGAGGAATAGCGACTGCCAAGTTTGAATTATCCAGGTTCCTGCCCCTTATCCTGGGCCCGCCTTGATGCCCCGGAGGCACATTCAATGGGACTGGGTCGCACGGTGCTCCTAACCGCTCAAGCTCTCGCCGTAGACTCTGTAGAATAGTCCCGTACTTCCAAGACGGCGCATTCCTAGCCGTCGCGTGCGTCAGATGATACTGCGCGGTCTCCGCCAGGATGTAGAGAGTCGATTCATCAAAGCCAAGGCCATTATTCAGACCACCCTCAGTCGCGACATAGGTTTGGCTCAACGGTAGAATTCGGTTACACTGAACTTGGATCAAGTAGATGTATATAATGGACAAGGCGTTAAAGGCTATATACTGCGAGTACCAAAAGGCTGGGAAAAGCTGGTTGTCTCGGGCAAAGGTGGTGATAAGCTCAACTGTGTCTTTGGCCGCCGTTAGACACACATGGAGGTATTGAACGTAGCTGGCCTCGCGATCCGTCCAGATCTGGCCATAGTTCCGCAGCAACAGCGGCCGAGTGATGAACATCAGGGCATGGTATCGCGCCAATTGCAGCACTGTCAGTTGTCGCTTGAACAAGGGAATGAGGCTGCTGGAATGGATGACGCCGGATAAGAATGGCGGCAATTCTGCCTGCCATTCCGCGACTCGCTCGCACAAAACTCGGATGGTATTAATTTCCTCTTGATCAGTGATACCGGCCACCACGTACGGCTCCTTGGCGGCTTGAGATAGTACGCGGGCGAGTAGGGCATGGAATATAGCTGCGTCCATTACACAGTCTCGGGTTGGCGGCGAGATACGATCCGAGGAGATATCTTCGTCGTTCACACGCGATGGTAATCGCTCGTCTAGATCCTCATCATGCCATAGACGGGGTGTACCCAACATCAAGCTCAGATATTTATCCAACGTATACGAGCACCAGACAACACGGCGTTGGCATTCCTGCTCGATTAGACTCACTTCGGCCGTATCCCTATTCCGCCGTCTGCTGTGAAGGCCGAGTGCCATGATCAGTTGAATGGTAGTTCCTAATGTGAACCACGCCCGATGGGCCCGTGATGAGCTGAGCAGATACAGAACTATTAAGAATCTGGCCTGCACCGACTCTAATCGGGGTGCACCACTTTCCCGTGACAGTAGATGATCTGCCTTCGTGAAGTACAACTCACTGGTCTGCCAGCCGATTTCGTCTGCATCGGTCATACGGCCTTTCGCATCCATTTTAAACATAGTGGCGGTGCTGAACACCATCAGCAGAATGGCTTGACCTACACTCGTCACACCACTGATCTGTTCGCCGTCCGGTCGTCCGCGCTGGTAGAGACGCTGGACCGTTTCCTCCACCGTCTGTTGGTGCAAAACCCGGTGCGTCGGTGATGCAAACTCGAAGTATCGATGAATTAGGGCTTCCGCCGTCTCTACATCTGGCCATTGGAACTCGGTCGCACATGTTTCTTTCACCACGCGATCCCCAAATTGAAAGATGGATGTGGTCCGGCCGTGACTGGGATCATGCGAAGACCCGATCGCATTTGATGGAGGAGTTGGTAATCCCACCGCAGCTCGATCTAAGAAGGAATGCGCAGAGGTTGGCCCCCAGTAGCGATCCGCAACCTCCGTCTGCGGGATCTCGGGCTCATGATCATGATACCTGGTGTCAGTTATGGACGGCGGAGAAATCACGGAGGTGGGCGCGTCGTGGAAGGTAGGCGGCCGTACATTGCCTGGTGAGGTGTACGTAGTTGGGGAGGAGAAAGATAGATGGCTATCTGCTGGGTTGCTGTCTGTCGCTCCTCGGAGAGATGCATGATGTATCGTATGCGAGGACGGAGGTGGGCTCACGGCTACGCCGCGATTATAGGTGGTATTGTATGTACAGACCTCCTTGCGTTTGACGCAAGGTCTACAGGGGAGATTCCCAGTACAGGCTTTCTTCTTTCTCTTACATGCATCGCAAGCGCGAGTAACTTTACGCATCTTCCGCGCCGAGCTGTCGTCGCTGGCCAGCATTTCCGCCTGCATGTCCGGAAGGGCGGAAGGAAAGCGGAAATCACTTGGCCAATATAAAAAGAGGGCAAACGACGGATATAGAGAGAGGGACAGGGAAATAGCGTGCTGGCGTATCGGATAGTGACCGATAGCAGGTCAGATTTGCGAACCCTGCATATCTTAGAACAATCAATTTCCGTTGAGGTTGAAGTTGAACCATTTTTTTGACCTTCCGAAATTAGGCGAGAACTGCCAAGGCGGGTTTGAACCGAGGAAATCATTTAAATCAAGTCATGACGAGGCAAATGATCTGAGAATGATATATCCTGAGTATGATCTTCCCAGAGCGTGGGAGGTTCCTGTAATATCTCCAAGCGACGATTATCCTACATAACTCTTTACCGGTGCTTACATGCTTCTTTCTCTGCTGGGCCATTCGCTAGATAAACCTGTTGTCGCTTGTGTCTGTACGAACAGATTCACGCGCCACGGATCTATTTCATTTTCTACACCATCCTGGCGTCCTTGTCTCTTTCGGCTCTATTCATTCCCCCAGTCAAAGCACATCGATCCAAGTCGCAAAGGTATTACCATAACCTTCCTTCAGAGTCGTTTCGGAAAAGCGTCGGAATGTCGGTTGACGCGGATTTTCGTCGGATTTCTCCACAGTTACCCGGTGACTCGCTCGGATTTCCATGGGAGTACAACAAATCGCAACTAATATTCGCTATAGCATAATGTTCAACGTAGATCATGAGATATGGCTGAGTAAAAAGAAAAAGAAGTTTAACTGGAGCAGATATTAAGTTATAATGAATTGATATCCTACCAACAGGCAGATCGAGTCGAGCGCCGAAACAAGAAAAAGAAAATGGAAACCCATCGACGGAGTCCCTTCAAACGGAACATGATCAGTAGTCGTGATCCACGCTGTTATGCGGTACGCAAAGTCCTGGGAGTAGTCTCTGTCGAGCGCAAAGTAACCGTGAAGTTATAGTGCAATGAGTGCCGAGTCCGGAAGCAGAAGGTATACACTGCCCAGTTCATTGGCGCGTCTATGGTCTGATGGACATTGCGCAGTGCTCCAAGGATAGACCATCTTGTACTGACTGCAGTACATTTGGTCGACTCTGTACATATCCTTCCAAACAAGTGCGAAGCCCTTTACAACGCTGGTATGTGACTTATCTGGAATCGCGCTTGATGGACTTCCAATCCGCTTTCAAGTTTCTATTCCCCGGAGCGGAGCCGGATATGCTGCTGGAATCGATATTGGCCGCAAAGCGCGGATGGGAATCCCATCATTCAGAATTATATTCTTCTTCCCTGCCTCCATCACCGACCTCTACGGAAACCAGCAACAGCTCATGTTCGGTACTCCAATCTGACCCACTTATGAACGCGACGCCAGCCTCCCGAATAGCATGTAAGGATGACATGTCTCCGGCGGGACTGAGCGAGAAAGATCTAGATGCTATCGAGTGGTCCATAGTGCCGAATGACAGGATTCTTCTCGATATACCATAACGACGCTTTTCTGAAGGCGACCGAAAAGCAGACGACCACCTAGACATTTAATTTCCGACCCTACTTGCCAGATTATACCCCCTCATTTTTGCACTGCAGTTGCAGTGTCCGTCGATATGAAGATATGCACAGGACTTGTGATGGTGATGTTATTGGTTATTCGCTTTATCATGGTCGATAGATAAGGGCTACAATGATCCGTGTATATTACAAGTTTGCAGCCAATGTCATATGTGTTCATTTAATTTAAATCGTCGCTGACGAGGTGCGCCTATCAGGTCTCTGCATCTGAACGCATGAATGCTGATCTTTGCTTGACTGTGTTCTGCAGAACTGGAGCTAAGGTCGATGGTGTGTTTTAAGTAAACTAAACAAGTTGCCAAGCACCCACTGAGGATCACCAAATCCGCCACGTTCGCCGGGATTCGGCCAAGGAATTCGGTAGTTTGACAGTTCGGAAGCAATTTGTCCGAAATAATGCATATTCGCTCACTTACGGACGGTGAGGCACGTAGATAGGGCAGGGGATTGATGTATACGACACTGATAGAACGTACAAGTACTTATAAAAGTGGTCCTCACCCATATTCAACAAGTAGAATCGGCGAACCACCGTAATAATTCTCTGTTTCACCATGTACCCTAAATCCCTCCTCTTAGCTACCGGCCTCCTGGGCTCTCATGCCCGAGGTGCTGTGCTCCCTCGCGCAAGCATCGACCATGATGCCGTCGTGGGATTTGACCAGACGGTCCCCAGCGGTACCACGGGTGAGGTCTACCTGGCTTATCAACCGCATCTGTATGTGGTCAATGGATGCGTCCCATTCCCAGCGGTAGATGCCGAGGGTAATACGAAGTATGTTTCTGCGTCACTCCTGCGTTTTTGAGATAGTTACTATGTACGCAATAAATGATATCATTCCTTGCTAATCATGGTCAACAGTGCAGGCCTCGAGCCTACGGGCGATTCCAGTGGAAATTGCTCTAGCAGCACCGGGCAAATCTATGTGAGGGGTGGCACATCCGGGGACTATTATGCCCTCATGTACTCTTGGTACTTCCCCAAAGACGAGCCATCCACTGGCCTCGGCCACCGCCATGATTGGGAAGGTGTTATTGTCTGGTTGTCCGACTCCACATCCACGTCCGCGGACAATATCGTGGCAGTTTGCCCGTCCGCACATGGTGGCTGGGACTGTTCGACAGACGGTTACACACTTGATGGCACTAGCCCCTTGATTCAATACTACAGTGTCTGGCCAGTGAACCATCAATGTGGGCTGACAACCACTGTCGGCGGGACACAGCCCCTGATCGCCTGGGAGAGTCTCCCTACTGCTGCGAGTACGGCGTTGGAAGACACGGACTTTGGAGACGCCAATGTCCCATTCAAGGATGCAAACTTCTCATCCAACCTCGAAAAGGCCACTTTTTGAGACGAGATACGGCTGTGTATGGAAGGAACTCCGTCATGAGTTGCCTAGTAGTTGATTAAGATTGAGATCAAAGGGAATGGCCAAAGGGAATTGTACGGTTTAGCAGGAATGCATGTATCTAATCCCCGAATATGTCAATTACACCTGAACGGGAGCTTTCGCGGCTTTCGTATGCCGGGTTAATAAAACAGCAGCATCCCAACACGAATCATGCCCCAAGGTTGTTAGCTTTATGTGGAGCTTCTCTCGGGAAATGGAATAGCGTCGGATAAACCGAGGCACGCATGGTAATGCACCCAGCTAACAAGTGCCGAACGCTAGGTAGACGACTAGTCGGACCCGTGTCGCAGATCCGGATAATGTTTACGGTATTGGGGATCCACAGTATATATAAGATATACTTATAATTGCGGGGTACCCCAGGTTTTCATGTCTATTACTGTTGGCATTGAACGTGCAAAATGTTGTCCTTCGTGAAAAACGCTGTCTTCCCACTTCTTCTCCTTTCCCAAGCCGGGTATGGAGCGGCGGCTTCACCAGCATATCCAACTGCACCCGAATTGAGCTTCCTCTACACTGCCTATGTGAAGTGTGAAGGCACGCTGATGGAATCGCGTGGTCCTCATGGGATCCGCAAGGCCATTCCCATTGTCGGAGGAAATTTTACCGGTCCTCATCTGTCAGGTAGCGACCCCTCGTTAAGGACACAGGGATCACTGGCTAATACTGCATCAGGGGAAATTCTCGATGTCGGTGCTGACTGGGGATTGACGGACCCCCAAAGCAATGTCTTTTCGGCGGATACACGCTACAACCTACGGACTCATGATGGAGAGAATATCTTCATTCAAACCTCGGGCCCGAAGTCTCCCTCTGGCCAGCTGCATCTCCGCTTGGTTTTCGAGACGGGCAGCGAGAAATATTACTGGTTGAACAACGTCCTGGGTGGGTTTCTTATGTAGTTTGCAGCACGTCTGCTTCGCTAACGGGTTACTTTAGCGATTGGCGTTTTGACCAATGTTGAGAAGACTTCCAACTCGTCATTGCTTCGCATCGATGCATGGAATGTAAGACAGTCTCGTCATGCAATGGTTCTATTGGAATACGGACTCTGACCTTGAACAGTTTGCTTCTGACTGGAATGCCACGACGACGACCCTGGCTTGAGACTGACTAGGAGGGTTGGGTCATGCGGACCTTCAAAGACACAGACTCAGATAGTACTTGAACCTACTACAGATATATGAATGAAAGATGGATTTGCAGCGGGTAGTGTATAAGTTATGACTGTTACACGGGTAGAATCCCTAGTTCAGTTTGATATCATTCTCCCCGACGACGCATAGGTTGACAGTTTACTATGGTCTATCACTGTCCTCCTTAGAACAGGATCAGGCCAAGCCATTAGTAGAATATTCCCACCGATTCCACCATTGCTCCACCATGATATAACTATTTTTATTGGACAAAGCCCCGCACTGGCAGTGGGGACTTGGTCCACTCGAAGGTCTGGAGGATTAATAATCAGGTTACATGATCGTTGAAGTTATAACTAAACATGCTTCTAGATGCATGTACATACAGTGATTTCAAGAAACAGATAGCAAGATGGCTTCCTTCAAACCCCGAAATATCCTGCTCTTCGGCGCCACGGGAAACATCGGCTCATACATTTTGGATGCCATTCTTGCCGCGCGGGATGAGTTTGACCGGGTCGCGATTTTCACCTCACAAACTACCGCAACTTCTAAGAAGGATTTCTTGGATGACTTGAAACGCACCAAGAATGTTGAAGTCCTCGTAGGTGACTTGCAGGATGAAGATACCGTGAGAAAGGCTTATGATGGTATGTCACTGCTCTCACCATCACACCCCTGTTCGTTATGGAACCAACAATTAATAATCAAGGCCATGACGCCTTGGATCTTAAAGAAGCGTCCTCCTTGATTGATTGAGAGTCCCATATTGATGGATACTAGGGATCGATACCGTCATCTCTGCGTTGGGCCGGGGCGCAATCGCGTCCCAGATCCCTCTCATCCGCCTTGCTGACGCCTCGCCTACTGTGAAATGGTTCCTCCCCTCGGAATATGGCACAGATATCAAGTATTCCCCTGCTTCGGCGCAGGAAAAGCCGCATCAGCAGAAATTAAAGGTGCGGGCGTTCTTGGAGAATGAGAGCCCCGCCGAAGGGGTGGTGTCCGATTTAGCGTACACATATGTCGTCACAGGCCCATATTCCGACATGTATGTTCATTTTGTAGGTAATCCGATTGCGGGTGGATGGGACGTGAAGAGCAAAAAGGCGACGCTACTAGGAGAGGACGGAAGCGCGAGCGTGAGTTTGACGACGATGAAAGAGTAAGTCTCTCGGGTTATAGCTAAACAGCCACTGCAATGGAACTAAATGGCTTCGGATATCTAGTGTTGGAACTCTCGTGTTGGCGACGTTACGACACCCCGCCGTGGCTTTCAACCGCGCCCTCAAGGTCAATTCGTTCACGACCACCCCTGCCGATATCCATGCCGAGTTCGTGCGTCAGACAGGTGGTCAACCGTGGAACAATGTTCAGTATACCTCGCTCTCCCACTTGCGTGAGGCAGAGTCGGAGACTTGGAACGCTGGCAAGCCTGAAGCTACGGTACTGACCCTGAGGCGGATCTGGACCGAAGGGGGCACTTTATATGATCAACGAGACAACGCCTTAATCGGCGAGCCGTCAATGCAGACACTGGAGGATGTGGTTGCCCAGGAAATCAAACAATCGTCTTAACTTGTGTAGATAAATGGCGATAGAAGCGAAACAACCTTCCGGACAAATTTGGATTCTACAGATACTTGAGGCTAATGCATGGTATTGTCTCGCATTGAACAGTTATAATACCTGGTTGTATGTAGTCTGGTCTGACGACAGAGTGAAAAATATATATTGGTTGTTGAAACACGTGAGCTTTGTAGGGTCTAGTCTGTCACGAGTACACACGCCGTAGGTAAAAGGAGGAACACTCTGAGTACCCTGGATAGACTCTCACTCTCGCTGTTACTACAATCATATAAATGCAGCTATCGAAGATGACCATGGTCAAGCTATTGTTTTCAGATGATCTTTTGTTGACAATATCACGTGATTATATTGCAAACGTTCTTTTTCTGACGGTCACACCCTCATGTAAGATGGATCAGAGACGATTTAGACAAGACTGCCACGGTGCCCAAGACCCTAAGAAAAGCTGTACTGAAGCCCAATAAACTGGACATTCTCTACCCCTCCTCCCTCGAGTCTCTTACTCATAATTTACCCCGCCATCGGGTCAGCCACTGGACCCACTTGCGTGCGTCATTAGCAAGATTTCCCGCCAACAAATCTCCAGAGATAAACATAACAACCTCCATCCAACTCACTAACGAACTCACCATGGCGCCTCACGAAGGACTAGTACACCCCAAGGAATATGACATCAAGGATAGCAATGTGGAGCTGATCGGATCCGATCTGGACCATCGCGTCAAGTACAATTCCGCGGCCACGGAGCCGGCCTGGAACAACGGGCAGATCGGACAGGAGGCCGGGCTGTGGATCTGGCGGATTGAAAACTTCGAGGTCGTGCCCTGGCCCAAGAGCCGGGCGGGCGAGTTCTACAACGGGGACAGTTACATCGTGCTGCACTCCTACAAAGTCGGCGATGACAAACTGGGCCACGATATCTTTTTCTGGCTGGGCAGCAAAACAACCCAGGACGAGGCGGGCACCGCGGCTTACAAGACGGTTGAGCTGGACGAATTCCTGCACGGAGCGGCAACCCAGCATCGTGAAGTCCAGCAACAGCCATCGGAGGATTTCGTGTCGCTGTTCCGTCGCATTACCATCCGGTCCGGCGGTGTGGCTTCAGGTTTCAACCATGTGGAGGAAGAAGAACCTGAGGAGGTGACAACGTTGCTTCGTGTTTTCAAGCATCCAGGCGCCGGCCGGATCGACTCGATCATCGTGTACGAGGTGGAACCAACCTGGCAGAGCCTCGATGACAAAGATGTCTTTGTCTTAGACAAGGGCGACAAGATCTGGGTGTGGCAGGGAAAGACCTGCAGCCCGATGGAAAAGGCCAAGGCCGCTCAGGTTGTGAACGACATGACGCTGGCGAAACATGTCGATGTGGAAGTGCTATCCCAACTGGAATCGCGGTCGAAGATCTTCGTCGACCTGTTGGGCGGCAAGGAGGTGGACCAACTCTCCTTCCAGGCTCCACGTCCCGTCTCATTCTCCAAGCGATCCCAAGATCAGAGCGGCGCCTCGCGTCCATCCAAATTATTCCGGCTCAGTGACGCCTCCGGATCGCCCTCATTCAATCTGGTCAAGGATGGTGGGCCAGTTCGCCGGTCGGACCTGGACGGAAACGATGTATTCCTCTACGACGTTGGTAGCCGACTGTGGGTCTGGCAAGGATCGGGTGCCAGTGAACGCGAAAAGGCCTTGTGGCTGAAAGTCGCCCAGGCTTATGTTCGTCATCTGCAACAAAACCAAGACGATTCCGACGCATACCTGACCCCGATTTCCAAAGTTGTGGAAGGTTACGAAAGCCCGGCATTCCTGAAATGGATTGAGGTTTAGATAGAAGCGGAGATACATCATGTATAGATGCCCTGGCAACGAGCAGACTAAGGATATATTTCCAATTGATTAACCAAGTCGATAATTTCCCACGCAGATATGTGCGGTCGACAGCATTCAGGAGGGCCTCGGTAGCGAATGTGATGATAAGATTATTTTTGATCAAGAATCACATGAACTCTGTCCCTTCAGCGAACTATCTATGAGTAAAGTTCTCAGTGTAGCCATACGTATTGCCGAAGGGACCGCAGATAGTTGAGAAAAATCTAGAAGACCACAGTCACCAGAAAGCGCTAAGTATCTAGATTCTAGCTAGAGTATCCACCTGAACAACACCTGGTATCCATGCAGAAGTCTGGACTCCTATGTACAGACACGTCTGAGTCTAAAAGCGAGTATCTTCGGAAATTCAGTGAAATTCCTAGCAGCGTATTCACGCGATGGCTCGCGGAAGGTATCATCGAAGTTCACTTCCTCAAGAGCATCAAGGATGAGGCCTGCCCGAAAGAACGGGGCAAACAGATCTTGAAAAGACCTGTGGAATGACAACTATCCGTCTATCATTAGTGCATTGAAGTGCGAATCTTGATGCAGGAAGAGTTATACCGGCGGCTTATGCTCACTATCATTAGAAAATAGGAGTTGCCGGGCCGGGGCAACGTTCTGATACTGGCTCAAAAGTATGGACCGATCTATTACGCGTTGGCCAGTCACTGGGTCCTCATGAACTGTGATCTGGCGCCTTGCGCCACTCGTGAAGAATAGAGGATGAAGCACAGTAGCAACGAAACTGTAAAAGGTAAACATGTCAGAACGAAGAGCAGCTTTCCAAGTGCCAGTACGTGAGTCAAATAAAGGTCGGGCGAACCATCCGTCTTGCTTCAAAAGGGACATTAAGGATACTGCTAATGGTTCAAGATCAGGAATATCCATAATACCCATGTTCATCACAACGACGTCAAATCCGTCTTTCTGCAAAGTGTTAGCCCAGGTATCATCGTTTAGTTCGAGCTCTGACGGAAGGCGTTCCAAGTGTTCAAATAACGACGAACCAGAAGGGTACCCCGGCCAATAAAGTGCGCCCACTGATCTTTGTTGGTCACATCTAGAAGTTCGAACGAAATCGTGCGTTCCTTGTCCAGCCTTCCTTCCTCGTACCAGGTCGCTGTTCGCGCCTTTGCATGCTCCAGCATGGCTCTTGCGCCGTCCGTCGCAACCACAGAGAATCCTTCTTGAGCAAGCCATCGCGCAACCAAGCCATTTCCCGTCGCGAGATCCAAGGCACGATTCCGTTGCTGTTCACTGATCATTCTTTCCAGGGCAGGCAATTCGAGGACTGAAAAGTAATCGTTCCCGTCGTCACCCATGGTAGTATCCCAGGATCTAGCATGGTCCTCCCAGGCTGCCAAAGCCTGACCCTCCATGCCTGTTGGTTCCATAGGGTCGTCTTACTTGGAGCAAGAGAGATAGCTTTATTCTCAAATCCCCTCCCCGGCAACACTTAACGGTCCTGGTAATTTAACAATCATCACAGTGTGAGTCAAGGTCTCGTATTCCATTGCTTGGCTTTTCTTGGCCGGCAGCGGTATATCGCATGTATACGACCATCAATCAGACATATCAACATTTCAGAGCCAGCGGTGACGTCCAAGCTATATCCAGTTATGAAGGTATATGCCCGACAAGCGCCCGTTTGGCACTGTGGCGGGAGAGAATAGGGTCCTGTGGAATAAAGGTACGCCTAATTGTGTACCTGTAGAGAAATACGGGGTGCTGATGACAGGGCCAGGCAGTATTTCATGGACTATGTATGGGGATAGATGCACGCTGATCACTATGCAAGCAATACGACTCATGCGCGTGGTAGTACGATGGATAGGTAAGTAAGGGTGTTCGCTAACATCGCTTCTCGGTCTCCTTTTCGACTCTTTTCTTCTCCTCCACCCCGTTCAGGCGTGGCCCACCAACCACGAACATGCCCAACACTGTGTGCTGAGTTGAATCTGAAGGGACATGGGTTGCTCGGGGTCCGCATACACAAAAGACAATGACAACAGAGGGTCATTGTTGCCGACCGGTGCGACGGATCCCCTGGTCAACCCCAGGACGACAGATAAGATAGATCAGAAACATCATCTTGGACTGGTATCGACAGCTCTTCTCCTGTAAGTGTACATATTGATCGCACCCTCTACCCCGTTCTTCCTCAAGTTGTTTTCTACAGCGGTGGCCATCAGTCTCGTACATTTTGGTATGTCTTACCTTTCCACTATCTGATGTGCACGCTAACGTGTGTAGGCGATGCATACATCTTTTGAATGGATGTGAACCAATATGAAGTCGCCATGACCAGTTCCTTCGTCGCAATAGGCCTTTTCCGGCTTCGTAGAAGGTCCTTGGTGACCAGGCATCAGCTCTGTGTGTGGACCGTGGTGCCTGTATCTTCCTGACGAGCCAGTCATAGCTTCTCCCATCGCCCTTCCTGCCCCCAGAGGAAGGGGATACGGATACCAGGTTGCCTTATTAGTTCGCGCCAGTCACGGCTCTGAGTGCTTTGGGGTTGGCGATACTGCATTGGTGGCTTCGAAGAAGGTTGTGATGGAGCCAGAAGTCTTACGTGGGAAACGAATATTGTCGTTCCACCAAGAAACGTACGTGTGTAACTACCTTAGCACTTACTCACCTACGAGAATTTCAAAGTAAACCACATCAGAACGACAGTAGACCTTCCACGCTTGACGGCAAGAATTCAAATTTTCCGACTGACACTGACATTTCCACGCCAAGTGACACCCACGCCTCTTCCTGGGTACCCGTCCTGTGCACAGCTCACGGCTCACGCGTCTCGATCTAAGTAGTCGTTACGGCCCCTTGCAAAGGGGTCCGTCTGCTCCATCTTAGACGGCTACAGCATGCATTCTGCCTGCTTTCTACAGAATGAGGATTTCCCTCTAAAACGAGTAAATCACAGTCCAAGCTCTACCAGAAAGACAAGCGACACAAATTCCCGCTCGTAATCCGATGAGGGTCATAGAAGTCAAGACTCACTATCATTGCTTGACAGAGGTAGAAGACGAGTCTTAAGACTGAGAATCGGTTACCGATCGTGGATTACATGAAGAGGGTACCCTATGCCAGGGAGACTAATTGATTCCAAGAGCTTATCTTTCTAGAGAAGTCGTCGTAGTTGTCATCATGAACATCAGTGTGCTACGTAGATGCTAGAGTATACACCTGAACCTATATATATCTCAATTCATCCTAGAGAGCATTCGGCATCAGACCCCAGATCCACAGAGTGCCATCAATCACCTCCTTTGCGACGCTGATGTCTCTGGTTCAACTGATCATTCAGAATTCTTTCACAGCATTGCTCTGCGAGAACGGACAATCCGGGACTTTGTCGATTGAGGGATTTGCACAGAGGCCCGCAGCCTTGACTAATGACCACCCCTGTATAGAATAAGGAGATAAACCCTTCACTAAACGAATAGTCCATATATCACTGCAGGATTTGAGGTATGCATATGGCATGTAAAAGTACCCACCATCACCCCATCGAGCCCCCCATGAATTGCGAACAATGAAGACTTCTTCATTGTCATCATCGTCATAACCAACCGCTAAGAGGCCATGACGCCCCTTCCACTTTTTTAACTCAGCAGGCGTTGGCATCTCTGCGAGAGGATCAGCTATTTGAAATCATTGCAGTTGACATAAATTACCAACATACTCAGGGTGTAGCCATAGTCACCACCAATCCTTTTCAATCCATCACTTGGTACCAGCAGGAAAAGAAACGGATATCCCCTGTCAAGGCTATCTTTGAGCTTTTTCCTTTCTTTTCCAGGGAATGAAAAGTATTTGACTGTGGCATGCTGATGAGCACGTTTCTGTGCCCGAGCAGCTGGCTTCTTTGCCGCCTTGGCCCCGGGGACAAAGTATTTCGTCTTCGCATTATACTCAGCAATTTTCATATGACCAGTCTTGTTCTGAACAGACGCCGTGACTATTTTTTTGCAAGCGATTTAATACCTTCTCGGAAAGACATCCCGAGATTTTTGAGGACAGCATCGCGGTCATCAGGATGGGTCATTTGGCGACCATAGTACCAAATAAAAAGCCTTGACGGTGAGAAATGTAAGTTTTGCTTCATCGAGATAAACTCATATGCACCAGCGATAGCGTTGGCAACACAACTCGCTGCTTTGAGTTGGTCGTATACCGGTGGGCAAGAAGGCCTGAGGTCCACACGCCGACGCAGAGTCCGGTCTTCCGCTTCGTAGATATGGTCGCGACTATCCGGGAGGTCAGGGCATGCGCTCTGGAAATGATAGAGACCAGAACTAGTTGATGGTTCCTGGTGATTTTTCTGGGAGGTCGATTAGCTTCATTTCTCCAATCCTGAACAAAAGAGTGATCTCTCCCACCACACTAGATTGATCGTGGTCTTCACCCGATATATCAGGTCGGCGCCTTCTGTTAAGCTGGCGTCTTTTATAAGCCTGACGTGTTTTATTAGGCTGGCGTCTTCCATAACCATGGCGTTTTCTGTTTCGTCCACCGTGAAATCTTCGGCTATGCAAAATCAGATCCCAGATCAAGCTGCGTCAAGTCCCCACGACTCACTCAATACGTCGCAATATTCTAGCACTACCATGTCCAACCCGGCGCACAATGTTCTTGTTTGTGTCGTAAACACGATTGGTGAGTTTCTGGACTGCAGACGGTAGTACTTTGTTGATGCCAATAGCATTAGAAACACCATTTTGGGCACGGCGCGCGATTTCAAGTGCCCCGACTCCTAGTTTGGTATTACACTCGGTGGCATCGGCCAGAGCTTTGAAGAACATTGTGATTGGAAAATTGTCACAACAGGTCAATGGTAAGCCGAAAGCCGGGGGTCAATGTAAGTATTACAAGTCTATTGACTGTCCATTTATACTGTTTCACTGGACCTAATGAACCCATCTCGAATTAGCTTTAGGAGCCCAATAGGGGTCGGGGGGTTGACCACGAGAGGGACACTGCTAGCTTCTATAGGCAGGAATTGGTAAGATCTGCTACGAGAATCCAGTCATTTACGACAGCGGAAAAGACCCTGTGCCATGACGCCATGCACAGAGTCAGCTGGAATTCGCAGTGGGGTGAAACATCTGGACCCACGGTGGTGGTCGATCAGGCAGCCCAATCTATCTCTCATCGTATACCCATTTCTATACGTATAGCTTCACCCGCTTCACATCCGGCAAGCTATCCAGCGGGGATTGAGGGCTAGTTATGGCGAGTTCAAAGGAGTAAGAATTGTCAAGCGGCTGGGGACGAGATGCAGAACTACACTTTCGAACAGACGTGTGAGGGACCACAATATGGGCTGTAACTATACGCCGGCGCAAACTCTCTCAGCGGAACCCGTGCAAGCTCAGCAGGTGTTGCATGCGACCCACGCACTAACTGATGCCATAGGGAGGCAGCTCTACTAGGCCCAATAAAACGAAGATGTTTGCGATCTAGTAGCCTATGTGATAGGTCTGAATATGGGCGAGCAACTGGCAGTTCCACGGTACCAGCAGATTTCCGCACTTCGCAGGGCCATGGCTACTCTGCGTCAGCTGGCTACTCTGCGGTAAGGCTGAGCTGAACGCGGCCTGGGCCGCCAAAGTTAGGATCGGCATTGTGCAGCTTAATCTCGCAACAAGGATATGCACAATTTCTCCACTTAGCCAGCTAACACCCTCAGCCAGCCAAGGACGAGAACTTCAGCTACACAGTCAGGCACGAGGAGGGGCCAGCCTCACGATGATCGATTAGATATTGTAGAAGTAAATTCTGCCAGCCAATGCTTTCGCGGCATGGACTGGTGTAGTGTCTCTTTGACACTATCAGCAATTAGAAATGACCCACCATGTACAGTTATGAGATCATCCCAGTAAGAATAGGTCTCTGTCATGATGTGAGTACTACTTTTTCCGAGCCATAGTATTATTTGTTGGACATATACCTAATGGCAAGGTGACCAATCGCTTATCAGAAGGATTCTGTGAGTGGAGAACGATCCTACATACCGAAGGATTGTATCAAGAGCACATGCATACATACTGCTGCCATATCAGTTAATATTTGTATGTCCGTATACACCAACGTAAGATTTGCAAGATCATTTCCAGTTTCTTGCCATGAATCTATGCTACTGGTTATTTGATCAGCAGTTGGCTTATTCATAGTCATTTTTGGACCAAATTCATGGTTATTACTGGCCCAGCAGTAGGTATGGCATTGTCAAACTTACACCAAGGCATTTATCTATCAAATACCGCTCGAGATAGCTAGAAGAGGTAAGAACCAAGGTAAATCACACATGAATAATAAATAGCTGTATGGCACTGATGCACACCAGCTGAGCCTTTACCACTTCTATGAATCACAGAATCACAAAGAACGAAGATTTTAAGAGCTACTTCCATTTAAATATGCATACTGATTCGAATCCACCCCCTATTCGAGCTGGATATAGAAAATACCTGGAGAATTAAAGGCTAGATCTGAACTCCAGAATCGATCATTCTTAAAAATCATTTAATAGGTGATATCTCTAGCGGGATATGAAAGGTGGGCGTATAGCGAGGGCGGATTAGGAAGCTTTTTTTTTTTTTTTTTTAAGTTATCTAGTCTCCAAATGTTGGCTATGTAGCCATTTGGAAAGCGGCAGGCCTCAGACTTTACACAAGCTAGTAAACCCTACCCAATTTGTCGTTAATTAAATTAGAGACCAGAATTGCATCTGCCATCTCGTGGCCGGATGGACTTAACCCGCCATCCACAGAACATTGGTTCACGAATCACAGTGTTGCCACCAACGATCTGCAGGTTATTTACCTTTGCATTGACTAGATTCTCGGCAGCTTCCACTAGGAGCAGACTAATTATGGTTTTGCGTCGTCTCTTTGATCCTGAAACTCAATATCCCTGCTTTTGGACGATTGAGTACATCGAGCGATGACGTCATCCACCACGGGATGCCACGTACCCCTACCTAGGGCTACGAAAGTAAGTATAACCGTATAAGCCCATTCTTCTTCTGCCCATAGCGTAGAGTTACCTTGCGTTTATACTGCGCCATAGCCAATATTGACACATCCAATGTGTATTATGCTCGCCAGGCCTGAGCCTTCGACATTACATACGTATTTACATCATCTTGACTACCCGTCGATGTCCGTACTTGGAGGCCATTGGCCTACTTAAAACTTGGAATTCACAGCCGCCAAGCTACTATGGCATTCGTAGGTAATGACGAATATGTGACACCCCTGGCATATTGTTTTAAAGCCCCCCAAACGTTCCCAGCGTGGATTGGCGGCTATTGTCTGCTGAACACAGCTATCTTGTGCATTGTGATGTACTATTTGGAAGCGAGAATACCCACTCTTTATTATCCGGTGGGAGAAACAGCTATACCTGAGAGAGATCGATCTGGTTAGTTGATTGAAGCGAGTTAAAATGCTCTCGCGACATCCTGGCATAGCCCGGTTACACGCACGTCTAGCTGCTCCTGGTACCACGAGTTCGAGGTGGAATGTTGTTAGACCGCCGGTGGGCTACGCAACAAATACGGCAAAACGATCTATGGCCGGTCAAGCGCATTTGAAGGAGAAACTGCCAAGTACTGAAAAGAGCCATGAGCGATTTCGGGAGTTCTCACTGGCAGGGAAGGTTTTTGCGGTGACGGGTGGAGCACGAGGGCTGGGGTTGTCGATCGCGGAGGCGTTGGTCGAAGCTGGTGGACGAGGCATGATTTCGCGAATGTCATTTCTTAGGATAATACTGACCTTTTATAGTCTACTGCCTGGACAGACTACCTGAACCAGACGAGGAATTCCGCGCTGCTGAAGCACGCGCAAACCCGGACTTCGGGGGCTCACGACACTACCGTCGCATGGACGTGACGGACGACGCAAACACTGAAGCTGTCATCGCCGATATTGGAGCAGAGAACAACCGCCTCGACGGGCTGATTGCAGCCGCAGGTATAAACCACGTTGCTCGCGCCATCGACCACCTACCCAAGAAGGTTGACGATGTCATCCACATCAACTACACGGGCGTCTTTCGCAGTGCCGTTGCAGCCGCGAAAGTCATGCTAGACCGGAAATGCCACGGCTCGATTCTCCTCGTGGCGAGTATGAGCGGCATCGTCGCGAACAAGGGGATGGCGTCTGCTATCTATAATTCGTCGAAGGCCGCAGTGATCCAATTGACGCGAAGTCTGGCCATGGAGTGGTCTGAAGCCAAAGCAGATGGCACAGGCGGGATCCGCGTAAACTGTCTTTGTCCCGGACATATTGAGACGCCGATGGCGAAAATGGTTATGGATAAGAATCCAGATACGCGCGCTCTTTGGGAGTCTGAAAATATGATGAAGAGGTTAGCGAGGCCGGAGGAGTTTAGGGGGATCACTTTGTTGCTCATGAGTGATGCTTCGAGCTTCATGACTGGCAGCACTGTGGTTGTTGACGGTGGCCATACAGCTTGGTAGATTCTGGAACTGGTTTGAATAGACGTATGCCCATAGTGTACATAGTTGGTGGTGTACCGCGGTATACGTACATTCCGAAATTAATGATTGCCAGTTATATTTCAGCTCCTTAGCGCATGTCAGCCGACTTGTAAAAAGGCGAGAGATAGCACCTTTATTCCTCCCGACACAAGTGGCCACCCGAGAATGGCATATATACAACACCCTCGCTGGTAAAGAGTGGTGTCGAACAGAAGGAGGCAGATGCTATAGCCTAGGTTATGGACGACCTGGTTCCACTGGGCCCTACCACCTGCTAAAAAGACAGGCAGGCTCGAACCCTGACCCTACAGCAATGGTTTCTACCCATACCGGCTACCTCATGATGCAGATTAGTAAGAGATCGCAGTCAGGTGAACTATCAACTATCGAGTCATCAGGCGAGAAGCATTCTTGGCTTGTAGATCTTGGGTCTCAGGTGATGAATCAACAGCCACGTGGATGCCCCACCGAACAGGCCGTATAAACTACTACTACTAATTTATGAAGGAACCCAGCCTACCAAGTAACATGGATCACCACATAAATGTATCATGGCGAGCCCTTTTTCTTCTAGCACCGTAGGTCTTGCCTTGATGGAAACCACCCGTATTGATTCAAGATGTATATGTTGACCGGTCTAGAAGCATCAAGACACGCCCACCGACCCCGGGAAACCCACCATAGTGTCCCCACGTGCCAACCCTGACCCAGACCTAGAGGCCCAAAACTACAGTACCTTTGCCTTTCCATATGACCCTTCCTCACCTGAAGGAGTTCCTCCCCCGCGGAAACAAGGTGGGGGAGGTAGCCTCTCCTTGGTAGTGTTCGGGCTCGTCATTATTGGTATTGTGTTGCTTTTCGCACTTTCGTGAATACCATGTCGATTTCCGGGATCCTGGGATTATTGTGGGGCAAACTGGCTGTCTGATAGTAGATGGTGGTGAAACAGCAATGGGGGTCATTTACAATGCCATGGACGGGGAAAGATTGTTGCTTCGTGTGGTTTTACGTTGAGATAGCCATATGCTTCACATATCCAGATTTCAAGATCAAAGATAACATGGCATAGGATCTTTAATCAATTGTATTGAGAGAATCAGGGCAGCTTGCTAAGTCTGTGTATATGGCTTGTAAAAGTTGATCCTCACAGGAGATCCGGCGCCTTTCCAGGTGGATGTATTTCTTGCCCTTATTCTGTTGGCGTCATGGGGTATGCAAGTCGAACCAATCTGGATCGACGCTTTGCGACTGTATTACCGAAGTCGTGTTGGAGCCTCCCAGTTTCCACGTTAGTTTATCACCAACGATGCCGTGGTTTGAGATACAACCTACAGCTCCCATCTTCAAGTTGATCAGGTGGCCTGAAATATACCCACATCTCCCCGAAGTGTCCATGAGCTCGATCGGCCATTTCGCTTCTGGCAGTAAAGGCTTTTGGGTCAATTTGGAGGAAAATATGAAAGAAAAGTGAAATGCGTCCAACAGTAGCATTAGTATAGCCGTACTTACCTTTCCCCCGTTTATTAGCGTCTCGCTGCCCAATGTTGGCTCTGAGGCTATTCCTTAGAACTCTGAGCATGTTTCAGCAGAATGAGCAATACACAAGTCAAGCATTGGCGCTTATATGAGCCTTCCCAACGCCAGATTTGTCTGGATCAAGGTATGTGTAAATCACCCGATCCACCCTGCTGTCCAGAACATGAGATGCAGTAGCAATGAATTTGGTAACAAAAGCAAGGCCAACACATTGGCATAAATCAGACTATCATTAACATGAAGACCACATAGTTATACGGCCTATCGATACTTACACACTCATTCCTTTCTTCCTCGCAATAGCTTGCATTAATAACTCCTCTTGTTCCTCCAGTGACTGGAGGTACTGTATTCTTTTTTTTTTCGCTTTCTGACCGTCAGAATTTCTTTTTCCAAGCTCTCAATATCCATGTTCTCATATTGAGTAGCTGATCCTTTGTCGCCACTGTCTTCAGGGCTCGATAACGGGCGTGTATCTGCCAGAGCCTGATATTGGACATCGTCATCGCCAGAAGGCTGTCCCTGTAAACTCCCCACAGGCCCCGACCCAAGCTCCCTAATATCTTGTACCGAGCTTCCTGCCTGTCCTTTCAGACGACGACGGTAAAACTGCCAATCCGTCCGGTAAACCAATAGGCTGTCCGCTTAACTCATAGACCGGTCCTAGTGGATTCTCAATGGCACGACCTCCCGATTCATATATGGGATTTCCATCAATTTCCGATGGCATGCCGCCCGCTCTACTATGACACCCTGGCGCTGGACCCACAGAAGGCTGGCACTCTGCAACTTCCGACCCACGCGCAAGAGGTTTGTTCCTCATCCTTCGCCGGTGCAGGAACCATAGCAAGGCAACGATCAGAATCACCACTAAAGGGACCGCGACACCAATTCCAACTTTCGCGCCCGTCGAAAGGCCAGAGGACGTGTCCTGTGCTCCGGACATTTCTGACGCTGTCGCTGTTGTTCCTGGTGTGGCCGGTTGTGTTTCGCTGGTCGTTATTGTTGGTGCCTCCGTATATTTGCTGGTGCGATACGTCTCGGTAGCATCACTTGTAGTCGTTATCGTCGTAGGCTGCGGGTCAGGCCCGGTTGAGGTCTGCGTTACGACGACAGTTATCGGCCCCGTCTCAGTTCCGGTCCTCGTGAATATAGATGTTTCTATGATCTGCCTTCTATGGAGACCAGCACGCATTGCCATATCATCCAGGAGAACTGGCTTTGTGTCTATCTGATCGCAGAAGTCGAGAAACTTGCGCCGGTGTCCCTAGATGCCACTCATCAGTGGAACTGCACCGGGATATGATGTATGATTTATGCCGTACTCACATCCTTGGTCCGGATCGCGGTGGCAGGATTTAACACAGGATTCGAGCTCCGGCTCTGTGCCAATTGATGTAAGCTGCATGCAGATACATGTATAATCTGAGTATACGCAGGTGCGGTCCAAGCATTGAGAATAAACGCAGTTTAGCTAAGGAGGGCAATTTTAGCTGTCGCTTGCTGGAAGGAGAAAAGAAATACACAACGGATTGACCTACTGCGCATGGGGGGGTGGCAGACCGGTCCGTCGCGAACTGTCGTGCTTGCTCATAATCTTGGGTGATGGAGTCATCATAGTGTCTCAGCGGAAGATATAAGAGACTTCTTAAGGAATTGACCAGATGCTGGATAAATCTTCTGCCGTGTTGTAGTTGTTCGCTACCGGTGTTGGAGTCATGAAGTGCCGTTACTTCGTTGTAAAGGGCCAGAAAAGGAACCACAGAATAAGGAAATAAAATTGGACGGCAAACTCTCACACCAGGAGAAGAAGGCCATTCATATCTCCGGGATCCTAAGGGGACAGACCCCTGCAAGCGTGATAGTCCGTCGTCGGACCGTCTAGACGTTAGAAAAGCCTACGGCGAAGTGTCGTGAACTGGAACTGAAGCCCCAAGGCACTGTAAATGCTCCAAGGAGTCGGTCGGTCACTACGTGAACTACAGTAGATGACAATACGTGTGGCTACAGCCCTTGCACAACTCTAAGTTGATGTGCGAGGAAGTTGGAAGACCGAATGAATTCTCGAGCTGTATAAATCCCCAGCCCCGCGCATCGGGCAGAGATCGTCGGTCTACGTAGCGCTCCAGATCTCAAAACTCACCTCCCTTTTGCCGAAAACAATAAAAGATGATTTAAAAAACATACAACAGCATTAGTGTAACGGCGGTATACTATATAGGTGCCCCCAGGGCATTCGGGACTGTTGATCCCGAACTATATGACCTTTTGGTCTTGTGGAATATCGGGCCCTGGCGATATCTCTTAAAATTAATTCGGGATCAACAATCCCGAATACCCTGGGGGCACCTATGTATATAGTATACGGCCGTTACAATTATCCCCCCTATAGGGAAAGGCTAGGTTACAACGGTTAGGTTAGGTTATGCCAGTCTAACCTATATCCTTCAGCTTATTACAACAAAAATAGAGGGAAAAGAGAAAGAGTTTATAATACTAATATTACAGAAGAACTCTTATACTACAGTATGCTTTCTTTATTTGAGGAAATATATATAATATATAATTAGTGGCTGGGATTTGTATAATAGCAAGCATGGATAACCCAACAAACAAGAACAGAGTGTCTTATAGAGAGCCTCGCTTAGCTGTTCCTTGTAGGTTATAAACTTCCTGTTCATCCTCAACACTCTAATCTCATGCCTTCACTACACACTACTAGCACTATTGCAGATATCAATGATGACCAACCTCGCAGCCCCACCCAGAGCAATATTGCCTGCGCCGCCTCGTGGTCCTCATAGGTCTCACACCCCCGTTCTCCACAGCGAGAGAAGGTCAAAGAGGCGGAGCTTAGCTTGTACATCATGTCAACGAACGAGAGTGAAGGTATGGATCATTTTATTGTGCCGATTTGCGCTTTCACGCTATTGCTCACGTTGACAAGTGTAATAGTCCGCCTCCCTGTGAAGCATGCGCTGCGTCGAGGTCCGATTGTTCTTTCGATCCTCTAACTGATAAACGGCGAAGATTAGCACAGAAGGTCGCCCAGAGAGATGCAGAAAACTATCGATATATATCTATGTACCTAATCAATCTCCTGCGGTCTGGGAAGGAAGGGGATTTGAACAACCTAATGAGGGAGACGCAAAAAGACTCAACCCTTGATTCCGCTCTTGCATATTTGCAGTTGAAGTTATCTCAATAAAAGAACTGATTCCTCTTTTTGTTTGGGTCTGCAGGCTCTCTGAGTCTGTTAAATATACTATGGGCTTGGGAAAAAATGATGGAGACTATTTGTATTCTCCTCACGGTGAACTTAAATTACGAAGCTAACTAAGCTATGAGTAAATTTATACTTAATATTCTATTGTTGTTGATCTATAGCTAAGGGGTTATTGGTTATGTCCGGAATTGGCCTGTGTTTATACTTATAGGCCAACTAGAATTGCCAGATAGCCCTCTAGTGTACTCTCTTTGTAGTTCTTATAAGTGTAAAGGTTATGTATGATGAGAGAAATTACTGTTAGAAGGACTGTCTAAATGCAGTGACAGTATACTGATCGACACCTGTGGTTAATATAAGGAAACCCTTGAGTGGGTTAGCTACCGCTGCATCCCTGCATATCCAGCAAACTCTTTAAGCGGCGGCAGCTTTTCCCAACAGATGGAAATAAGTTTAGAAATGGTTCTGTTTGCTACAATGAATAGATTCATGGGAGGTGTTAGTTACTACAGGGATGGTATGGAACGAGTTGCATAATGTTGCACGATCGTACAGTAGCAGCGTCAGCCGCCTTCGCGTGAACGAGACTAGTGACGGAGGTCCTTCCAGTAATTGTCACTTCCAATTAGACGTGTGTACTTCTGTGTATCCTCTGAAGATCTCAACCCACTGACATATTGAACCCTGTGTCCCCATGGAGGCCTATTGGAGTCGCCGATTTGGGTTCTTTCTGGAACATCCTCCTATTCGGCCCAAGGCATCACGGCCAAGGTAAGTATATAAGGATCTGGCCGATTACTTGATTCGCTGGTCTTTTACATATTATTTCACTTTCAACATTCCTAATCCATGGCGGCCCATCCACTATGAGGGCATTCCAGCTTGCGGCCCTCAGTGGCCTCCGCGGATTGATTACGGGTTCTTCCGGTCGCTAGGCATGAAATTCCAGCATCGATCGATGAATAAGGAGCCATGGATGCTCCGTAGCCCGTCAAGGTTTACTATTTAGAACCAGTAAGCCCGGTTGGATCCGACACAGACACGGCCTAGAAAAGCGGATAGGCTCCGCCAGCCACAAAACCTTGCGAGCTCCTCGTGGGGGAAACTGCTTTTTAACACCCCTCTAGCGCACTGGCCGGTATGCAGACCCGTAGATAAAACTTCCTACTGAGGCATCACTTCCAAAGCTTCAGTCGAGCATACTTGCTGCATATCGATGGCAATGAAGGACCCTCGGTGAATATTCGAAAATGTCACATCTTAATTGCAAAGTAAATTAGATTAGACAGTCGCTACATCGACGTCTCTTGACCATCACATTTAGCATGCCGAGACTCCAATCTGGCCCAAACCTCAATAGTTTACTTGAGAGACTCCGATCAGCACTCCTGTTCCCTTACAGGAGGTCTCGCTCAGTAGGGTAGACATTAGAATTTCTGTATGAAAAAAGGGAAAGATCGGCTGTTGATCGACCGATCCTGGCAAGCCTACATCGATAGATCAGCTTGATAGGGGGAAAGTCTCCACTTTCTAATCAGTAGTAAGTAAGTGATAGTTTCTCTCGATTAAGTATAATAGTTATATAGTTAGAGTTGACAGATAACAATTAATAGCGAGTAAGTGATGGCTTCTCTCGATCAAGTACAACAACTACGTGGCCAGGGCTGACAGATTGCGATCAACAGAACGTAAGTGGCACAATAGCAAATCCTGAATACCTAGAGCTAACAATCCACTGGTAATGCGATTGGTTCTTCGGCTCTTTCGTGCTTATTGAAGACACCGGAAACGGGAATCTGATTTTGGTATGTCCCGATCTGTTCCCATCAATGACGGAGCAATTTTCGTTCAGCCTTGATGTAGGTTTTTTCCTAAAGTTGTTAGGTTTCCCTACATTCTTTTGCAAATGCAGAGGCCATTTCACTATTGAAATCTCCGAACTTCACGGATCCGCCAAATAGTAGTTCCTGCGATGTTCTCAGCGTAGAAAATTGTAGCTAAGCTAATAGAAGTAATAATCGTGCTGTATCTGTCCCTACTAAGGTTAGTCCTCTGCGGTGTAAACACGGCCTTCTGTACTATGGCTTGGAGAAGTAGGCGGGTCTTGCTTCATTATTGGGGGAAGAATCTAACTATGTGATTCCACAGAACAGTAAATAAGAGTGCGGAAACCTGAACTCGAAAACCATTACAGTATAACAAGTGTCGGCGGTTGCTCAGTTCTCCTTCAGTCAGATAATGAGAAATTAAATAGGCTAAGACAGATGAGGAAAAGGGAGAAGAAGCAGCGGAGACAGGAAGGAGGTCGGAACATACGAAACAAAACAAAACAAAAACTATACTTATGTACACAGTACATGCCAACGCCTTGAACGTTGGCAAAGGAACCACCCATACATTTTGAACTGTCAAGCACTTCGATCCATTTCTGGAACCGACCGACTCTGACGTCGCTAAGCATTAAGAAATGTACCTTGCCTATCACCTTGGCCTCAGTGGACTCCCTGGAAGCACCAAGCTTTCTGTAGTAAAGCTACAGTACTGTACTGCGAGATGCAGAAGGGAGAAGTTGACACTTTGCCAGTTGAGGTGTTGGTTTGCGCTGTTGTATGTTTGTCTTTTCTTTTTTTGATATCCTGGTTGATACGCTATTCTGAATAACCCTCTGTCCACCCACCTTCACATCAAAATGCATGGATATTGTGGTTGTCTTGGTGGTATGTCGGAAGTTCGACCTACCATAAGACAACGGACCATCTAGGGTCTCATCCTAGACCTTCACATCACCCATCTCTCTTGCACTCCTAGTAAACACGAGCAATAATGAATGGGATAGTAACTATTGGCCTTAGAATAGTCCGTACGTAACGTATCTAACAGAATGGATCTCGCAATCAAAGTTGGCAGATGGAAACCCGCCTCCAGAAAGAGCCATCCAAACGTAGCTGCACTATAATGAACAAGTACCACAGGTGTTATTCTTTGCCTCCCCTGTATAGTAGCACCGAGCCTATTTGTGTTATGGATTTCCCGAAACTCCCTCCAGGATGTCGACACAATGATGCACAGTCATTATACGTGATCATTGAATCCGTGACGCAAATATATGGAAACTTAAGGTCAATAGGGAGAACTTATATCAAGTGTAAGCAATCAGAGCTATCCATCGATTGTCCTTAGATGGGTGGCTACCTGTGGATAGTCTATTACTTCACCGGGTTTGCCTGTCCGAGCAGTTTCCCAAGCGTCGCGCCTATCACTTTGTCATTGCCGGACACCCCAAGGTCTTTCAGTGCGTCACGAAATTTGTCCCCCTTGGCGATTTCTTCTTTTCTCGCCTTTTCATTCGCCGCTTTTTCCTCCTCCGTAAGCGGCCGTACCTCTTGCCCCTGCGCAATTCGCAAAAACTATTCATTCCCCCCCGTTAGCCCTAGCCATATAGCCATCCTCATTAAGTAGTAAGACCTACATCCTTTGCTAGTTCTTCCCACTTTCCACGCCTAGCCAAGACTTCCGATCCATCCGTATTCGCTGGAAGTGCCACCGCTGCGGCCATCAGATAAGCAGAGAGGAAGTAAATGACTCGCATTGTCACTTGATACTGGCTTAAGGAATTGCGTGTTGGAAAATAGATAATACTTGCTTCGCTTCGCTCCGCTGTGCGATAAGTTAATGTCTACCAAAATGTAGCGAAGGGTTATGCCTACTTATATATAATGTTCACTTACTTTTTGATAGATAGCTAAATGTAGATCATCTTCTAGAGATAGTAACTCGGAGGGTTTCCGGAGACGACCAGAATAGGTCAGGGTGGAGCTAGCCCGACGCATTAACAGGTGGCGCATGTGCATCGAGCTGAAATTCATAGGGGGTTTGATACGAGTCTCTAAACTATTGGCATTCGAATCTTGGACGTCCCTCTTTTCTTTCTTCTTTCCCCCGCTCCTTTTTTTTTTTTTTTTTTTTTTTTTTTTTTGGGCTTTCGTGCCAATCATCATACGTTTACACCCTGGCTTCATCCCGTGCACCCTCACCGGTCGATCATGACAGCAGCATTCAGGGCTGAGAGGCGCGTGGAGTCGATCTTCATCTTAATATGGGACCTGGCAACTTGCTTGAGCATATGGAGTATTTCGATGCTTGCTTATAGACATCGGCAAAACCTATTTTTTGGACCCACCAGGACCCATCCAAACCCATTTGATTACGGAGCATGTATCAGTGGTCGGAACCCGCCACTGATATACATAAATAGTCTGAATGAGGATGGTCTTGGCATTTGTGTACAGAGTGATACCAAAAATGGGGTATAAATCGTAGATTTGGGTCCACACCATGGACTTCTGCCGAAGTCTAGCATTCAGACTAGTACCGGGTCTCGATTTGACTTACCCAACAGGAGGAACGATCGGGTCGCCATCAGAACTTCCTCCGTCCATCACGGCTCTGAATGCACCTTCTTATACCTGGGGCGATCCTCCGGGAGAAAGCACCAATGGCAGCACAGACGGAGCCCAATCATTTCGGATTTCGCACATCGTTTGAACCGCCCTCTACCAACAAAAAAAAAAAAAAAAAAAAAAAGAGGATGGAACAATGTAGGGGAAACAGTACTTGAATTACTGTAGCTATCATCTTTGGGCCAGTGAAGAGGATCTAGTAGACCAATTGGACTACTATAAAATTGGATATTGGGGACTGGAGCGGTATTTCTAGGGAATAGATGCAGCACCAGCATAGCTTCCGGCGAAATGTTCGTTACTCCAGAGATTCTCTGTTGGCTGTGGTCTAGCCGTTGCACCCTTGGGATATCACTGCGAGACATCCAGCTATGGATGGCTAGGTATCTTCTTAATTGCAATTGGCAGCTCAGATCCTGCTTGACTTATGAGAAAGGTCCAATGAAATGACTATTCCGTGATCGGGCACTATTCCACTCGTGACAAGGATTCGAGATTGTTCATTCTCCAGACTCCTGCACTCGAATCTTCGTTCAAGTTAGACCGACCGACGAATATTGCCATCAACTCGTATACCCCCGCTGAATGGGCCCCACATGGCATCTCTTGAGAAGAGGAAGTCAATTAGATTCGTCTCCCTATTATCTAATAAAATCAATAGGTCTTAATGAGGGGCATTCTTCGAGTCATGTTTGCCGATTTCAAAAAACTGCGTGGCACGGAATCACGAGGTGAAGCTGGCACTTTTGGTGCGGACTACAAACTGAGGATGATCATCTTGATCTGCAGAACCCAGGACCCAGATTTAAATGTGGCCCACAAATTTCAGCCAGGGATAGATCTATTGGGCTTCGTGCCCCAGAGCAATACTGAAGAGTTCGTAAGCGAAACTCAGAAGGCTAAGTCTACTCCATAATAATATTGTTACTTTCAATAAATCGCCGATCTCAATGAATTGGTATGTATTTGTTACAGAATCCTATTTTATTCAGAGTATATATCTATAGCTATTCAGGATTAACATGATCTACTATTCTATATTCTGCTGAGCTGAACTGAGTTGAATTCTAATTCAATAATTCTTTATTTTTTTTTCGCTTTTTTCTAAATTATTAGCTCTGTATAGCAGTATTGATTGTAATTTATATATCTCCTACTCAAGAGTCTAATTCTTGATCTTAAGCGAACTGCTCTACAGGGTTTAATACAATTGTTCCCCACTCGACTAAAGTATATATAAGCGGGCCGATGGCCTCGAGATCGACAGATCTATAGAACTGTAACCCCAATAGGCTACGGTAGTTATAGTTATGTCTATCATGATTATTAATTTGAGTACTTACCCCCTATCTAGCAGATCATAGGATGAGGACGGCTTGCACCCAAAGGATGATTCTTTATGTGAAATATTTTAGTACAATTCTAGAAAAAACATGTTATAGAATTCTAATTATATTCAATCTCTTTAGTACTGTAATACTGAAGTCTATTGCTCTACGGCGCTCTGTAGGCATCCCGCCGATTAGATCATGGTACGCCAAAAGAGCGTTTCCGGGTTGGGGATTTCGGGTAACCGGAGCCATTCTTCTTTGGAAATTTTTAACCTGGTTGGAAATGTTACAAGAGGCTGTTCTATATCTCGCTTCTCAACATGAACTCGAGTGCCAATATCTAAATTTTGAAAGGAAAAGTATGCCGGACCGACTTTCTGCTCAATGATGGTCCTTTAAATCAAAGTATAACGGAGGTCAACAGTTTGATCATCTCGGTAACATCCTCCAACTCGCCAATATACATGACGTGCCTGTCAGGGCGAATGAGGACAATACATCCCTTGTCTTTACTTATCCCATATCCGCTGTATGCTTCGCTCAAGGTCCATGACCTCGATTGATTATTATCCACGAAGACCTGACCAAAGGGATCGCCATTCTTAAAGAGGGACGGGGGCAAGTCAGCCATCTCGACATCATCCCTGCTCGCGCTATGGACGACCAGAATCTCGAATACATCCTGGGGTGAGATTTCACGATCACCCAGACGTCGGGCAAATGCCTCAGGGAGCTCTAGCACCTGACCGACGTGTTCCAGACGGCGTAGCTGCTCCGGTTGCGATATCATGCCCGCAAAGATGACAATCCGGTACCGACCGTCACTAGGGAATGATTTTCCAAAGTCAACTGATTCTCCATTCGCATGTCTTTCCACCGTCTGCGAGGATAGACGCCTGCCTATAGGCATGCCGGGCGCCAAATGTTGCTTAGAAACAACCCAGCCCCCGTTTTTAGCCACAAGCAAGCCAGCCTCGTACTCGATTGCCGTAGTGCTTGAAAATGGAAGATTGTCCCGAAGCTGCTGATATGTTCCGCGAGCTGAAAAGTTCGCACCGATGGGCGACTCGTCCGACAAGGCTCTATCAAAAGCGATGAGTTGATTCGTCGTTAATCCCCGCTCTTCGTCATACGTCCTCAGAATAGTAAGGGGAGAGATTCCCTTCACAACGTGCGCAAGTTTCCACCCCAGGTTGTATGCTGAACGAAGTTAGAGCAGATCCGCAACGCATAAGAGTAGATTTACCGTCTTGTATACTGAAGTTCATGCCGATCCCTGCTCTGGGAGAATGGACATGCAATGCGTCTCCAACGAGAAACACACGCGAGTGCTTGGAAGATGAGCTTGAGACACGACGCCTGGTCCCAAATACTCCACACCAATCAATCTGAGTCACTTCAATCTCATACGGCGCAAGTATTTCTCTCAGTGATCTGAGGATGGCTTCCGGAGTCGCTTCGGACCTGCTAGGAACTGGGGCTGCAATGCGTAGCAACCCATCCTCCCGTGGCACAAAACCCGCCCCACGCCCGTCCTTCACAATCATCGATTGGATCCGGATATCAGCTGTCCCCTACGTAAGCGTGGTCCACGGATGCTCGTTGGTGGGAGAGATGTCGCTTACGAAAGTTCGACGTCGCAATGCAATCTAAAATCCCCCCAACATCCTCTTCGCGGTCATCTCCGCAAAAGTCGAATCCCAACGCGCTGCGCGTCCAGCTTCGGCTTCCATCGGCCCCGATGACGAACCTGGCATGAATCACTTCTGTCCTTCCTTCTTTACCTGTAACCCCGCGCTTCAAATATGGCTCGTCTGCCGAGTTATAGTTGAAGTCCCCCGGCTGTGGTATAGTATCCGAAGTGGAAGCTGCGGCCAATTCTTTGTCCGTAAGATGACGTACCGTCAACTTGATAGCGTGCGCCTTTGGGTCATGTATGCCCTCCTCGTCAATATTGATAGCTGTGGCCAGCACGCCCCGTTCGACTTCGAGTCCACCGAGAGCTTTCATGCCGTCCAACAAAGCGCGTTCCGTGTTACCTACGTATCGTTAGACGGCGTCCTATGAAGAATTCAAGAGATCGGACCTTGGCTAGTGTGGACGAGATGATATTGACCGAGGTCTGGGGACCATTTCGGAAACCGAGCCACACGCTTCAACGGTACATCCTTGGTACCGGCCTACACTGACAGCGTTAGATGACGTCTAGGCCACGCGAAATGCACCAACCCAAACTGTCATTTCCACCGACGGAGCGGCCTTTTTGTAGAGATCGTCTACAATTCCAAACGAATCCAGGATTTCCAGTGTTCCCGTCTGCATTCCATCGGCATGGCCTCTGAACACTTTTGTGGCGCGGGCATCAATGATGCGAGTCTTCACACCGCACCGCGCCATCCACAAGGCTGCCATGAGTCTGTGGTGAAAGGTATCAGCAACGAATCCCATACATCCATGCCTCTTGGCTTGAAAGGGTATTTCTTACCCTGATGGCCCTGCTCCGATAATGACCACATCGGTGGTGGACTGTAAAGATCCCGTCATGATATTACTACAAAGGGTCGGTAGGGAAAAAGAAATCCTAAGTGTCAAAAGAAGATCAACGTGGTAGACCGAGCGTATAATTGTGAGATGCGAGATGCGTCTCTGGGAATGGCATGGTAGTTGCACGATTATATAGTCGTATTCCTCAACAAACACTCGGATCTTCGGCAAGCATATATCTCCGTCCGGTGATTGAGGGATTAAGCATATTCGAGTGTTGCAGTTCCTTCAGTGTCTCTTTGGATGCTTGTTTCAATCCAAAACCGACTGGAGCGGAGGTCCGGCCATCGTTCGTTGCCCGAAGATAGTAAATACGTGCTAGTTATATAGTTCCCGGCACGGGGTGGGTTAAAAATGCGCTTAGTCAGCGCAATTCTCATCCCGCGGCGAAAGTCTACTTGGGGAAGACTCCACCGCACGGTCTGTAACGACGAGGTCCGTCTAGGGCTTTCGTATCAGCGTTCGGGAATCGGACAACACACTTCCGGGGCAGACGGTGTGCCTTGGTATGTACAAAACAGCAAGATACAGATGCCGTGACTTCTCGGTGCGTCGGCCTCTGTCTCTATTCACGCTTCTCGTCTTGTCTCTTTCAACCTGCTGTCACCTTTGTTTCAACCGATTACCTAGACCCCCGACCGTGGGAATCAATGGGAGGTAAACAGCGGAATTCCCGCAGGCGACAGCAAGGCGCCAAGGCTTGCGATGCCTGCGCTCGAAGAAAGGTAGTCCAAAATATGTCCTCGGCTCCGAGAATTTCATTTGTCTAATGTTGAAACAAATCAAACATTAGATCAAATGTGATAAGGTATCTCCGAAATGCGACTGGTGTACACACCAGGGCACCCCTTGCACGTTCACTAGGAAGTCACGGACGCGGCGAAACGCCCATATCACCAGTAGCCAGGTTTGTATATCTGTATTTGAAACCGCAAGAGGATTGACCTGATTGGTGCCGTACAGCAACAGGCTGCTCAACTGGAAGCGCGGATCTCGTTGGTGGAAAGTATCCTCTGCGATACATTGACGAATGATCTCTCAACGGGGTATGGTGCGAGTCAGGGCCAATTAATGATCGGCGTGGAGCTGCAGTGTTCCCCGTCTGGCCTTCTTGCATCGCCCGGCAAGGGGAGGTTGCCTGGCCTCCAGCACGGATGGCTGGACTCGAAGTCCGCTTCGATCATCCCGGACGCGCAGCAATTTGTACGGTCAGTCCTGGGTCATTCGGCGAATCTGGAGGCTCTCTTCCGACCCTGTACGCCATGGAAATACTATACTCCTGAGTACGGGAGCCTGGAGACACCGAAACCAACGTTTCTGGAACTCCCAGACGTGTGCATTATCAATGACTATGTGGCAGCATACCACAGCTCATCGGTACACTTTATTCTTCCCGTAATCGACCGAGATCTATTCCAGAGCACTGTCAGCCTTGCCTTTTCAACCTCATTCACCTCAGGGGCCTGGAGTGCCAGAGCATGTGTTTGGGCCTTTCTCTGTTTGTCGTCGATATGGAATTTTCCCGTGGCGCATCGGCCGCTGGCCGATGCCACAGTCCTCGCGAGGAAAGTTGAAAGCTACGTACCTCGTATACTTCACGAAGAAACTCTTGACGGGCTTCAAGCTCTTATAATGCTGGTATGTGCTCAATGCTACCAAGTCCTTGTGGAGAATTAGTCCACTGAACTACTTCCCGAATTAGATGGCCTTTCACAGTTTCTCCGGGAACCTTCAGACCGGACTCTATATTGATTCTCTAATAAGCCGACTGCTCTATAAATTTGGTGTACATGTGCATCGTCCGCAAGGGTCGGCTTTGGGGCCATTTCCCCACGCGAAGGTTTCGTCCCAGGTTGATTGTCACCTCCGGAGTTTGTTCTGGACGGCATATGTAATTGACAAAGAATTATCCATTCGAATGGGTCAACCAGCCGCCATCCAGGACGAAGCTTGTGATCTCACAATTCCCCCGGGATATGGTGACCTGCTCAGCAGTCTCCCACTGTTTCGAGGGCAGGGTCAGACGGAGCCAGCTGGATACTTATATCTGACTGACCTACGATTGATACAAATCAAAGCTCGCATATATGATGCAATCTACAGTCAGCCAGCCATAAGCAAGGCTGATGCTGACCTCTTCAAGGTTATACGGGATTTGGACGAAGAGCTTGAGATGTGGAGGCTTTCACTACCTGCACAATACCGACCCTCGCTTTCATCGGCCAATCAGCAAGTGACGAATATAACCCCTCCCTTCATTGTTCATGCCATCAACCTACAGATGGACTATTATCATTGCGTAACCATGATCCATCGAGCATGCGCTCGATCCAAGGTATGGCAGAGTAGTAGTCCCACTGTGCCCCAAGGCATTCTCACTTCCTTCAAACTTGCGGTGGAATCGAGCAGAACATGCCTCAATCTTCTAAAGGCTTTATTGCCGAGATTGCCAGAGGGAACATTCTGGTAGGCCAATCTAGCTTTGGAGCTCAGGAAACAATGCTTACCATTGTTTCAGGTGTTTTGTTTTCCATCCATTGTCCGCTTGTCTAACGATATTTGGGAACATCCTCCTTTTTCCCGTAAACTCGGATACCGCTCAGGATTTTGCCCAGCTCGAGTCTGCAGCGTCCTTAATCAGGGCACTCCCTATGAGCCCCAAGCAAACATACAAGCATGGACTGGTGGAATTTATCACAAAACTCAGTGAACGTGCAAGACAGGCGAGTCGCGAATCAGGTCTCTCTTTTGTTACGACTCATGGCCGAGTATCGGGCTTTTCACCTTAGCAGTAGATCTCAACAATACAGGCGCAATATTCCAAATCTCATGGATCTTGGGTATTTCATTCTACTCATGTCGGAACAATGGCCAACTCCCATCCACTGTTGGTAGTTCGATACAAAGCAAAGACATTCCAAGCAACTACGAGATCTTCATCGCGTCAGGATGGGGCCTATAGAGATTCAACACCCTTTCTGGGCCTGGTCCTGGACGTCGTAGACTCCGATAACTGTACAATCGATTCAGAAGGGAGATCCGTTAGACGGTACATGACTAGTACGGCTAAGTCCGCTTGTGGACACTGGGTTTGGTGTCGATGATAGGCAGAGCAGTGAATGGAGAATACTTCTCGGGATTTGTCGTCTTGGGGGTTACTTGAGTTTAATGCATTTACTGCTGCTTAAGGGCGGACTACTCATCATATATATCAAGAAGGGTTAGCGAAGCCATGCGCTGCCCCGTTGAGTATGGGCTTACATAGAGCGTAGACTATGGGAGGCATTGCACAAAGCGTAGAAATAAATACAGTGAGACTTTATTCACCCTCTAGGGATTTCGTGTGCTGATGCCGTCACATTCGCCTAGGTCTTGCTTCATGTACACAGGAGTCATTTGCTCGCTCGGGTCTCGATTACCAGAGTAATCAAGTGAAAGAAACTTCGCACGCCAGCCTACGCCGAGTGCCACCTCCGACAACGGCTCTATGAGAAACCCAATGTGATTAAGGAGCTCAGACTTCAGTTGCAGTGGCTCCCCATCACAGACTTCGCGCGTCACCCCATGTGGCCAGCCAGGGGGTGTTTACCTGTTTCCGTAACAAGTGCCTCGTGAGTGAGCCAGGCATCGTATGAGGGGCGTAAAATAGAGGGCATTAATACTAGTGAAATCTCCTAGGCTATGTTGCATACCGTATGAGAATGCTTTCCCCTGCCTATGACACGCTGTGATGCTTCAAATCAAGACAATATCTATGTTTAGATCCGAGCACTCTTTGCCACAATCTTCTTCCTCTTTTTTCTATAATGTTAGAGTCAACAGCATTATTTCACTTGTGTCTCCAATAGGCAGTTATATCCATGGAGATGTGTAGCTTTTCCTATTACATTGGCTAAAATGAAATATCCTACAGCGACAAGATATGTATATATATATATACTCTACCTCATCAAATTATTCAGATCGCCCGATTTCCGTCATCCCTACGCCTGATCCTCCGCTCGAGGAGTTAAGAGAACGTCACTTATATTGCCATAGTTTTAGTATTATCGTAGGGAAATACGTTAATATATTAATATATTTACTAGTTAGTATACTGGTATATCTACTGGCTGGCATACAGAGGCCTGACTTCCTAGAATATCACCACACACTCCAATACTTCAGGATAGGACCCCTGCATCCTTGGATAAAGGTCTATATTAAGAATTAGAGAACTGCAGCTATTCAATCTATTCTAGAGTCTTTAGATACGAATCTCATAATGTAAATCTTAAAACACACTATTTTAGAATATATTTTTCAAAGCCTATCTACTATTAGAATATCTTTTCAATATATATTCTACTACTGAATTCTATATCCGTATATAGTATGATTAATGTATCCAGTAGGCTGTACCTTTCTACCTACTAATCTATATAGACTAGTAGATCAATCTTATAAATAGTAGTATAGAGCCTAACAAAGAGGGAGCAGTCTACCAAATTAATACCATGTTTAGACCTCTTTGATTCTCAATATACATGTATATATATTTATAATATAAATCTCAATAAGAGATGCTTAGTATATATACTGAACAACTGTTAGCAACCCAAAAAGAGCCCCTGAATGCGAGCTGTATTCAGGTATAATGCAAATCTCTCTCTCTATTTCTATATTTACATCCCCCTAATTTGTTCCCAGTTCTTAACTTGCCAAGGCATCTTTGCGGTGCCGGGCGCGGTATATGCCAATTCTGATGTCACGTCGCATTTTCTCGGTAGTCCTATAGTTATGCTGAAGATACGGTAACTCAGATACAGAGTCATATTAAAACCCGCTTGATCTACCGAGGAGTACAGTATACTAACAGAACCTTGTCGTTACTATTCAAGAATAAACAAAGTTGACTCGGATGAAGACTATTGTTTGGAAATAGAATAAATGAATTATTAAGATGATCTTCTTCATCCCACCGATAGAATAATATATAGCCAAATAGTCTATCCTACCGTAAGCCTACAGATGCTAACACCTTACTAACAGAGCAACCTCCTGGAGATATTTGAAGCTACAGTGTAATGGTCTAATAATATTAGATACGATTGAACAGGTTGAGTTACTTTCTGAAGGGAATAAGATGAGCCCATGGCAATCTGATAGGAAAAATTAGGTACGATTTGAAACGATAAATCAATCAGCTTGGAGCGTAAATATTCAGTCGAATGTCTCTGTATATGGCTCTAGTATAGTGAAACGAAAGATGCTCTATGTAGCCATTGAAGACGCGCTGCCAGGCCTCTTTAATTGATAGAAAGATATAAATTGTGTACCGCCGAGCCTGTGAAGCACTGTGGAGTTGTTCTGATAACTTAGCATCTTCTAGAGGAAAGCCAGTGTTTACGCCTATTTCCGTCGACACCATGCTTTGTGTATACAGCAGGAATTTAAGAACCACCTCTGGAAAATTCTCCTAAGCGTCATTTGGCTCTTGTCTCGGCGACATCAAGGACTGGTATATAAATCTAGTGCTTGTTAGCTTACCACTCCGATGAAGAAAATGGTCGCTACGTACCTTAGCTATGGAAGGCTAGAAATTATAGTATAGGTACATAGGAAATATGATGTGTCGGGTAAAGGGGTGTGAATGTGATTACCTTAGGATAGAATTCTGGCACTTCATGATAATAGCTTGTATCGGCATTGGTAGAATTCTGAGTATACGTATTGTTAAGCCTGCCACAGATCCGTTGTTAAACTCCGTGTCATAAAGGTGAACTATTCTAAAGCAGTCATTCATTGGAACATTTATACGTGGAACAGATAGCCTTCCCCGGTTGGCGAATCATACCGTCCTCTCTTCTGGCCACAATCGTTCAAACTGACAACCAGATAAACACCAGAGGAAGGGTGGATCTCCTATAGTGGTGCTGGGACATAAACAGGCCTGGAATGTCAAGTAGATTGTAATATCCTGTCAGTTAGAAAGCGCTCTAGCTGCTACGCTCCCTTGGACAACCTTGGGGATTGAAGTCTCTCTTTCTTCGTATGAAAAGACGCAACAAGATAGGCCAAGGGGAAACCTCTCTGACGACTATTACATGTATTCCAATGAATCACAATATGCACACGGTAGGAGACTTCTAAACACTACACGTGGAAAGTGCTATACTAAGTGACGGCGTTCGGCGGTATGCGCCGCTCGGTAGCTACCGGCTGGTGACATAAAATGGTCTGGAAGCTCCAAAGTCTCTTTAGAATTATGCTGCCTAAAGCACAATTCGCTTGTCCTGTTCCTGCCGCTTCGTTGACAATTAAATCACAGCCACGCCGCCAGTTCCGCTTCCCCACACTTGGCACCTTTTCCCCAAGGAGCAGTTGCAGGCAACATTCAGAATTTAGGAGAAACGTAATTGTGATCTAGCTCAATCAGAGGACAGACAATTATGGTAGCCAATTTGTACATTTGGCTTGGCAGCGTCTCCTGCGGGAGATCACCGCCTCCTGGACCCTGAGCCTTTCGCTCTTCTGGAGGCGCAGCCTCGAATTCCATGGACCAGGTCTCTCTACAAGATTAGGAATTTGTAGTCGTTAGCATGACAGCGTCGCAAAGCCCCGGCTTTGGTCCCTGGGCGGCGACTTGGCAGTTCCCCGATGGCATGGGTTGCCTCGGCCTGGAATCATATTTAAGTACGGCAAATACTCATACAGCTTCTCATCTGCGCCCACTGCATGACAATCCTATAAAACACATTCATATGAAAGATACTTCAAACCGATCATTACCCTTCGTTTATCGATCAGCATACGACTACGAGCAACTTCGAGACGAAAAGAAACAATGATGACCAAGCTCTGGATCATGGCTGGCTGTATGGCGGCGGCCTTCTCAACTGCTACATCTGTGAACACCCTTCAAGAACACAACATTCCACTCAGACTAGCCCTCGAAATTGCTCAGGGTGCAGTCCAGGACTGTGCCAACAAACAATACAGTGTATCAGCAGCGGTAGTTGACCGTGCGGGTGTCCTACGCGCCCTGCTTCGGGCTGACAATGCCGCTATTCACACACCCGAGGCGTCTCGCCGAAAGGCCTATACGGCCGCATCGTCGCGCACAGCAACCAGTACTATGGTCAAGAACATCCAAAATCCTGGCGCTGCCCAACTTGTGGCGGTGGAGGATTTCCTTATTCTCGCTGGTGGCGTCCCAATCAGAGTCGGAAACGAGACAATCGGCGCTGTTGGTGTCGGTGGTGCTCCCAGCGGAGATCTCGACGAGTCCTGTGCCATGGCCGCGCTCCAGCAGGTGGCCGAAAAGCTTGTATAAACTGTAACGTCAGGCACGATATTCTATTGGAGAACAGGAAAAGTCCACTCCATGGGCTCTTTTCGGCCAGCATGTACTAGCACTGGTCTGTTGCTTTCGTATTGGGCAATGCCGTAAGGCTGTTTTGGTGATAATGGCCATTGAGAAAATTCGAATGTACAAGAAGCACTTTTTTTGGCCTCCTTCGGTGCGACCTAGAGATACCGATGGAGACTCGATGTCCAATGTGGGTGTTAATATGGACTTTGACTTAATGATTCGGATCATAGAGAAGTTAGCAATTTGTATGTAATCTACTTTCTCATAGTTTCACGTTTCCATTTCGAGAGACATGGTCCAACTATTACGACACTGATCAGATTTAGATATTAGATGTTTCAATCGAATAACTTCTGCTGCTATACGCTTGAAGCATACAAATACAAATTCAAGGTAGATAGTCTATTTTACAGTCGGCGCCGTACAACGCTTCTTACATTGGGATCACTGCTGCTTGCAAATTACATTTAGTATAAAATTGAGTTTAGCTCAGCCTCTTGATGAGTAGGAGGCTGATGCCTAGCCACACTAGCTCTACCAAGTAGTTCGGGATGATTTGCTCCCCTATTGGCGCGACCTTCCTGGATGTATGGTCCACGTCTTGGCATAAATGCCGGCAGATGGAAATAAGCATCCTCGTAGGCGTGGCTCACTCATATCAATCGGAGATAGGCTATTTATTATCGAAGTCGAAGATGCGTCGAGCTCATTGCACTGATACTGTAACTTGAAATGTCTTTACTTAATCTACTTTCGAACCATATAATACTGTACTTCGTTCGGCACCTTATCTATAACCTGAAGCAAAAAGGAAAAGTGTTTCGTAAATTATTACGGTAATATGATAAAGAAGGTCCTGAAGGTCCAAAACAGTCTAGACCTATATGTTATCAGTTGGAATTAAGTAAGTTCAGCTTTTTCTAAGACTAAACACTATTTGGGTACTATCTGAAGATATTAACAGAGCCCAGAGACTCCTAATACTATGTTGCAAAATGGCACAGTGGTCCTCTTAACGCAGAGCACATGGACGCCAACAATGTGGCCTTGATATTTGCGCGCGCTAGTGCGCTGTATCATGCACCTGTAGTTATCAAATTCGACAACAGACCAGCTGGCAACCTCCTGGATGCCGATATCTCGCTACTGGTCTTCACTTTGACCAAAATACTTTAAGTTCACTGGCTGAATTAGTCCGCAATCACATTCATGTTGTTCAGCTCTTTGTGTTCTTTCTTTCTCATATTGCCCCATTGGCTGCCACTAGCTACACATTGTCCCCTTATCTCTTATCGATATGGCCTTGGGGCTTTGCATAACGGGTCAGGGCCACTTCTGTGTCTGACTTTTCACGTTGACGTGGCGACTGGGAGAAATCCATAGCCAGCTAGTATTGCCAAAAGTGGTTCGCCAACAAGGCTTACGGGTTCCGATATTTGAACCAGAGTTTGCCTTCATCTCGCCAGTATTGTACAGACGAGTAGAGAAGAAGATAACCCATGCCTTGGGCCAAGTTGTGCCCGAGAACGATTCTGCACATCAAAAAAATCCGCGGTCCGGATCAGAGGAGCAGGCGCCACCGCCACAAGTTGCCGCGAGTTCCGTCCGACCAGAAGGATCGGTACCGGGTTTCGTCCATGAGCGTATTTTCAACTGCCAAGACCAGGCCAGGAACGGACAACGGCTGCCAATAGCATTCCAGCTCTAGGTGGAGGTCAAGTCGAGCGGACGTCCTTCACACCTGTCATAGCTGCTCATAAAGGACCACTGGGCGATGCGAACTATACACCTGCTTGGTTCTCCAATGGCGCTCAGAAGCCGGATTTGGTCGGCTACGTGTCATGCTCCCTAGCATGTGTGGTTCAGAGGAAAGACTCATAAGGGCTTAGGGCAAGGGGTTACATCGTTGAAGGGTTGGCTGTCGCATTGCGGGAGAGATAAGAATTAATGTTGACAAACTATAATGGGGGGGGGTCATCCAACAAGCCATATGAACTTGGCATGGGATCCTCTGGCTAGTAACCTAATGAGGATGGAATGGATGCAGAACATACCTCCTCATAGGTCGATAGTCCTTCTAGAACCGTCTTAAAAAGTCTATTTGAAGCTAGAAATCCATCCACCCAATCCTCGCCTCCTTTCCGTACTCAATTTCTGATTAGCGCGAGGTTTAATGGCATGTTGGAAACCTTAAAATGTCACACCATCCAATTTGTCTTGATTGTAGAAACATATTGGAAGACATAGAACCGATAGTAGGCCATACTCCGTAGTGTAATTCCACTTCGACAGTGGAGTACGTAGGGACACAACGTGTCTCCCCGCAAGAAGTTACAGAACTGGTATGAAGACATGGAGAACCACCTTTTGAAAGGCCTCATGAGCCAATGGGAGCGGCGGGGTGTGGAACGGTGGTGGGTTCTGGGGCCTATTCTATAGACCCACATATCATCAGTGTCTTCCGTTGAATTGCTCAGGGCCATTGCAATTAGGTAACGAGAACTGCAAAATGCGGGAATAATCATACTACTCCACACTGGCGATTAGGTATTGCGGTTTCAGTCGACTGTGCCCCAAATACCCCAGGATCCACCGTATGATGGGACCGGTACCCCCGTCTCACCCGCCTTTTTGTTTCCTACATCTTTGCACGCTTTCCGGCCCTTGGTCACCTTTTCACCTATCTCATATATTGGTTTTATGTACAGAAGTCTCTTACAGCGCCCTCCCTTGATCCTATTGCCTTGCCGATAACCCACTTGGACCAGTCGCCATGGATGTTTTACCAGCGTATCCCAATACTCACGGGGTGGACAAGAAAAAGGAGGAATATGATGTAGATGCTGAAAAGAGGGATATCATGGCTGGTCAAGTTCAGGATGCATTCGGAAGTGAAGAGGACGCGGAGATCAAGTACAAGACCTTGACTTGGTGGTATGTATCCCGTCTCCCTACAAGACTGATCCCAAGCTAAGAAGTAACTAGGCAATGTGGCTTGCGTAAGTCTCTTCGTCATGCACCCAAGGGTATCGCTAATTGCTAGGTAGTTATGATTTGTGAATCTGTTTCCCTGGGTGTGTTGTCTTTGCCAGCAGCCGTCGCGACATTGGGTCTCGTCCCGTAGGTTTTACAAGGAAGGGATATTCGCATCCGGTGACTGACAGTGAACTAGGGGTGTTATCTTGATTGTGGGCCTCGGACTTCTCGCTTTGTACACAGGATACAATATTGGATTGTTTCGCCAGCGTTATCCTCACATACAGAGTCTGGCAGATGCTGGAGAAATTCTGCTCGGCCGCTTTGGGCGTGAGCTCTTCGGTCTAGGTCAATTTCTGTTTTGTATCTTTGTCATGGGAAGTCATATTTTGACCTTCCGTGTCATGATGAATACCATCACCGAGCACGGCACCTGTTCAATTGTCTTTAGTGTGGTAGGTATGGTTATTTCGATGGTGTTATCAATCCCGCGCACGATGAAAGGAATGACGTGGGTTTCATTTGCTTCGTTCCTCAGTATCTTTGGTGCGGTCATGGTTACCATGATCTCTGTGGGTGTACAGGACCACCCCGATCGGATTATTCATGCTACGGTAGAGACGAATCTCTACACTGGTTTCCAGGCAGTGTCTAACATTGTCTTCGCCTACTGTGCTCATGTTGCCTTCTTTGGCCTCATTGCTGAAATGGAGAATCCCAAGGATTTCAACAAGTCCTTACTCATGTTGCAGTCTTTCGAGATCTGCTTGTATCTCACAGCCGCTGTTGTCATTTACTACTACGTTGGCACTGACGTTCACTCTCCTGCCTTGACTTCCGCCGGACCTGTGATGAAAAAGGTTGCATATGGCCTTGCCATCCCAACGGTACGAACTGATCAATCTGACACACGGAATATTGCTAATAAGAACCAGATTGTAGGCGCAGGTGTTGTGAATGGCCACATTGGTCTGAAGTATATCTATTTCCGGGCCTGTCGCAAGTCAGATCTACTGCACAGTCGCAGCTGGAAGTCCGTGAGTATCTGGCTCGCACTAGGCTTGACCTGTTGGGTTGTCGCGTGGATCATCTCAGAGGGTATTCCCGTTTTCAGCAATCTAAACAGTCTGATTGTATGTCACCCCTTCCATAAAACTCTTTAACAACATCGCTAACGGTTCTCCAGAGTGCCCTCTTCGCCAGTTGGTTCAGTTATGGGTTGAGTGGAATCTATTGGCTGCATCTGAACTACGGCGAATGGTTCTCCAGCCCAAAGAAAATATTGTTGACGATACTCAACATTGGAATTGCACTGATTGGTCTTATCCTATGTGCATTGGGCTTATATGCTTCTGGGACGGCCATTCATAATGATGCCAGCAGTACGGTTTTTACCTGTGCCAACACTGACACCTAGTGGCTTGGTCAAAACTTTCCAGTGGCCTGAGCATGAAACTGGATTTTGTATTTTAGCCAGTGGGGTACATTGCACAGGGCATCAGTGAGAAGTGAGGTGGCAGTCTTAGCGTATGTGAGACAGCGCCAATTTTTTTTTTTTTTTGTCTGAAGCAAGACTTTATTATGTAAATAGTATATTCCCACCACAACATGATCTGACCATGTACATAAGCCGTGATTCACGCCTTGTCGGTTCTGCTAGCGAACAATAACTAGACACCCCCATTCCGTCGATATGTGATACCCACCTTGGCATAGACGTAGACGTAATAATCGTAGTTAAAACGCTGTACGTTAAGTTCATAAGAATAGACCAGAGCTTCAGGCAGAAACTAGACACAGAGATAGTGTTGCAGGCTGAGCCTGTTGGCCGCGTCATACGACCACCCGTGATTGGGGATAAGTTTGACGCCTAGCCCTTGTTCAGCCGGCTTTGGTGTGGGGGAGGTTTGTACAGACAGGCGAAAGGGGGTCCTTCTGTAGGCTGGTCCAGCTCTCTGCTTGGCGGGATCTGGCGTGGCTCTTCTAGAGACTAGTACGACCCAACCTCCAATACATTCTTAGTGCCATGGTGTATAAAGAAGCTCCTCCCATTGTACATTAGATTAGTGGACCCAGGGCAGGTAGTTGTGGTTAACCATTGGATATCTCTGCTCTTTTTATAAGTCTACTAACCTATACATTATTACATACTAGCTGGGGTATAAGCTAGATATATAAATGACTTATCATCAACTATACCCTTTACTTTCCTACCACAATCTTAGAACGTAGGTAGTACTAGTGGAGTAGTTCTAATCGGAGTTTAAAGTGACCAATTCTCGTCCCATCTCTCGTAAAATTCGTGACCTTGCGTTGCCCATCTCGTGTTCTAATATGGCATGGTACGCCTAATCTGACGTATATATATACATTAAGCAGACTAAAATAGCAAAGACTCTAGGAACTAGTCATAATCTGTATAAAGAAAAGGCTTCCTAGCGGTTCCTGGAGACCCAAACCAAAGACTCCGTGTCCGTCTCCGTCTCCTGGCGTCGGACTGTAGTCTCAGTCGTTTTTAGAATTGATAGTTCCATCGGCAGCTTCCTTGTCTTAGGCGTACATGAGGAATTGGGTGTGACATTCTGATAGGTCTCTTCCTGCCCCGTCCGGGAGGTGCCGAAACAGAAGTGGGTGACTTTACGGTAGAGCCGGCGGGCGGAAGGTAGGTTGATGCAGACTATGCCGCTAAAGCATTCAATTATGGACCAGTAAGAGGTGGCAACAGTGTCGTCTGGGACATGGAGGGTTAGTTGAGATGAATCTTGTTGCCAGGGATATAGGGAGGTACATGTGGCATTTGTGGTTGTTGCGTAGGTGATCACAACCCTAAGTCGGAGTATACTGACGACTGTTACACTACATAGGTTAGAGATGAGTTTGTCCCCGGGAGGTCAAGGGGATATCTACAAGAATCCTAGCCCAAACATGGACAGGAGCATAATCTTCTTCGACAAGCTTACAGAAAGCGCCGCTATCTTGTGCAGCGGAAGCCCGATCACTGCCAGATCGAGCGTAATATTGGTTGCCGCATTTGCGATGCCGAATGCATTGAAATTGAGACATGATCCTTCTGCTTCCCCGTGCCATTTCGTCCAGATATATGAAACTGGCAGACAGTTAAACGCGGTTCCGAAGGCATAGGCCAGGAGGTACAGGGCGTTCATGGCTATTAGCACCCAGATGACTCGTCGAATGCCTGTACTTGGGAAGATCCGTAAATAAAGACATAGGAAGGCCATTTTGGTTGCGGCGAGGGCGGGGATGTAGAGCAGTTGTAGGAGCCAAGTGAACTTCACAATGCGCGTAATATTATCAAAGGGAAGGGTCCAGATGCCTTTCCCATAGCCATCCTTCGCCACTGATGAGATTAGCATGGGGTCAAGCTTGAGAAGAAGCCCAACATACTTGGGTATTCGAGGGCTCCCATTGGAACTGCGAAGATCTACCATTGCATCAGCTTTCATTTCTCACGTCTGTTTCCGATACATACCAAGGCTAATATTGCAAAAATATCCTCTGGCCCAAAGTGATCACGCGATTCAGAGCACCGCATGACGGTAAATGTTATCGCGAGACTCATAAAAACACTTGTGACGATTGTCGTGATGTGGGAGATATCTCGAGGCTCGATCCCGCACATTGTGTTCGATGCATTCTGCGAGACTATGCAAGTCAGCGATGCAGGTGAGCTCTACTAGAGACACATACTTAATGCTTCTTTAACCGAGCACGTCATGACAATGCAGACACTGATATTTTGCTGCAGCGCTGTATCGGTGCATATACACTGGGTATCAATCGGGGAGCAAGACGACCCCCCGAGCCCGGTCTCCATGCATGTTGCCTGGAAAATATTAGCCCACACCACCGCGCTTGGGTAAATTCAGCCTACTGCGCATGGAGGCATTTGCTGACAAGCAACTCCGTTTACGAGCAGAGCAACAGCCCAGAGGCCAAAAAGGCTAGCCCTTCGCATGGTAAATAAAAAGCATGACACAGTTTGGCGCTGGGAAGACTTGGTGGACATCAACCCTTAAAATGTTTCAGCGATGTGCTTATCCAAATCTCGCTTCTCAACTATCCCCTTGGCACAATTCGCGCTGCTCTTGTTAGTCAATGCAACTAATCACTGCACTCGAATAAAAGATCGCGAACCGGCCAGGATCACTCTTTAGTGTGGCACTAAACCTGTTCATCCCGGGCCGTTGCGAGACGGTGGTTTGCGGTTGATTTGAATCGCACTAGTATTGCAATCAAAGCGAACTGATTCGTCCTCTCCCCCACTCCTGGATTTGGATAGTGGAGCGGGACCCCGGACATGACTCGTGCTAGATACCCATGGAAGTGTGCCGTACTTGATCCATATATTAAGGGAGCTGCTACCGGCCCCACGCCTTGAGGTTATCTTCAGGTAGAACTAGTAGAGTGTGGGTGGGTCTGCCTATATTAAGGGGGCTGTGCGCCCGCAGGGGTCTTTCTCTGATCGCTACTCACCTGTGCAATTGAATCAGCCCAATAATGGACTGGTTGAGACTTCCAGATAGATCCTTGCTGGGTCAGGGTGCCCTCGTCGGAATTGTCACGTACTGGGCTGTTTGGATCGTCTACACACGATGGTTTCACCCTCTCTCCAAGTTTCCCGGACCATTCTGGGCGTCTATCACGAGAGTCTGGACGCTTCTTCATGTGCTTCCTGGGGATGCTGAGAAGAGGCAGATGACGCTACATGCCAAATATGGTTTGTTTCCTCGGTGAGATATGATTGAACCACACTTATGAAATATAGGATCCGTAGTTCGCATCGCCCCAAACGAGCTGATCACCAGTGACCCGGAGGCAATCCAAACGCTTTACGGAACCAAATCATTTACAGCCAAGGTATGGCCCTCGCTCAGAGCACAATTACACTGACTGACGGACTAGACCGACTTCTATTTGGCTTTCAGACCACCATGGGGTACGCCAGAGTCCTGTCTGTCTAGAACAACGACTGATAAGAGCAGCACGATTCCCGGACCACTTCTCGTCTGAAGGCGGGAAGCAACACGGGGAGCGCCGCCGCATCGTTAGCCATGTTTACACAATGACAAGCATCCTCCAATCGGAAAAGTACATTGAGAAGTGCATTGACGTCTGGCTCGAGAAACTAGGCGAGATGGCTGACTGCAAGAAGTCTTTCGACCTGTGGATATGGACTCGAATGTAGCTATTCCTACCTTCGCATAGTTCAATTGCTGATATATGTATAGGTACGCATATGACGTGATCGGCGAGTTGTACTTCAGTAAAATGTTCGGCTTCCTGCAAGCCGGCGACGACCACCTAGGCTACATCAACGCAACGGAGGATTTGGTCCCTATCCAGTTTCTGGCTGCCAATATGCCCACCTACGTCCGGGGCTTGTTCATGCTGACCGGGATCTTGTTCCCAAAAGTCCGACGGGCTTTAGGTGCCCTAGAAAATCTGACTGAGGCGACAAACGCAATGCTGACCGACCGCCTCGCTACTCTACAAACGGACTCCCAGTCTAAGCCTCAGCGACATGACATCCTAGGGAACCTGCTCGAGATCTCTCATAAAAGAGGCAAGGAACTTGATTTCGTTCTTGATGATATAAAGATGGAGTCCTTTGGCGCATTGTAGGTTCCTTCCGCTCATGAGTGTTTGTATGGTAACAGAGGCATGCGCAGCTTTGCCGGAAGCGAAACAACAGCTCTCACGCTCTCTGGCATCCTCTATTATATTTTGCGTAACCCCCGCGTATACGCAAAGCTTACCGCTGAAATTGACGCCGCCGTGCAATGTAACCAACTTAGCATCCCGCATATTTCCTACAACGAGGCTGTTAAACTTCCCTACCTATCTGCTTGCATCAGGGAAGGAATCCGCATGCACCCAATCACTGGCGTCTCGTTCCCCCGTCACGCACCCCCAGCCGGGTGCATGATTGGCGGCCATTACATTCCCGGTAATGCGCGGATAGGCGTGAACCCCGGCGTTGTGCATTTCAACAAGACAGTTTTTGGCAAAGACGCAGATCAGTTTCGACCCGAGAGGTGGATTGACGGTGATGTTAGTAGAATGGATCGGTATATTATGCAGTTTGGGATGGGGGCTAGGACTTGTCTTGGCAAGAATGTGAGTTTCGTTTCATTTATGAGGACGATCTCCGTCGATGTTCTAACTGATGAATCGATATTTAGATATCAATGTGTGAAATTTACAAGGCCATCCCGGAGCTTTTAAAGTCTTACGCGTTTGAACTTGGGAGTGATGAGGAGATGCAGACGACATCGTATTGGTTGTATAAGCCGGTGGCGATTGATGTTAATGTTCGACGTCGTTGATGGCCTTTGCCTGCCTTTGCTAGAATGTATATTATATATTATCCAGATAAAGACTCTCTGAGGGGTACCTTGGCGCACTCAGGTGCTCAAGTAGTACTGGATTACTCACCTGGACGGATGATGAATAGACCGACATCAACCCCGAGAGCTCGACGATGCGCACAGAGCAAAGCGGACATAACCCACAGGTTCAGGTAGCCAATCAGACGCGGGATTGCATAGTCAGTCTGTGTGATACTGCTCTTATTCGCAGTGTCAGCCGACTAGTTACGACTCTGCCTTGAGTCAGCATTAGCTATATATTTGTCTCTTGACCGTGGCCTAGTGCTTCGCTGGTTCATCTCGAATTCCTTGGTAAACTCTTCCGTTATACTTACTGTGGCTATGATGTATTTGGGGATTCTATACGGGTGTGAGTCGTTCAATGGCAGTTTCAGTTGATATTGACGTCAGGATGGCCATCAGCCCGGGCTGAGGTGACCGAGCGTGTGGGCTGTGGTCACCGTGGTCACTCACATTCTGGGATCCGATGCCTTCGATGTCCATCTCCAATATGCTTACGCAACTTTGTGTTTGAGGTTGTAGTGAACACGTAGTCTCAGTGTGACTTGAGATTACTGGCAGACTCTTCACATGCGAGTATACAACTTCACAGCGGTTATCGAATTGAGCCCTACTATATCTTCACTTTTGCCGGGCTGTCAAAAATGAATTTAGGTCGTCCTCTTGCGATGCCTAGCGCATGGTCGATAATTTATGCTCTTTGAGAAATCCACTGGACTCTTTCCTATATGTAAGGGTGGTGGAAAGCAATTTTACAGGCGCTGCAGGTCTGGTCTATCTACAAGCTTTCCTTTGGTGTAATCTTCTAATCGTGATCTTCGTGCACACCTTGCAACGCAGATCATAACTCCAACCCCTTTAGCCGTGGATTGGTTTCCGTGTTTTGGTTCATTATTACACAATGAAGCTGCCTATCCCGCATGAAAACTTTCTATGGCGGTATATACTGACTGTTGTTTACAGGTTTCTTCTGGTATTCTATTGAAAAGCCGCTAGAGCTTGGTCGTCCCATCTTTTTCTCGTCAGTTCCGCTGCAGAGTAAAACGCTGTAGAGAGCTTAGGAGTAGAGCTTACGCTAGGAACTGGCCAGACAATGAGTTCGGAGCATCAATCACCAATCTGGCCAGAACATGACCCGGCTGTTCGGGTTTGAGCAATCCCCCATCTTTGTGGACCGTCGTGAATAGGGCATGAAATTGAGGGTCCAGAGTGGTCGCGTGGTCTTCGCGGATCTCGCGCTGCATTTCGGTGTCGACCAATCCCGGCTGAACCGACACAGATGTCACGTCAGGCTCTTCCTCTGAAAGGCTCAGGGACAGATGGTTCATGGCCGCCTTGCTCGCCCCATACAGACCCCATCCCTTAAATGCCGAGACAGCAGCCGCAGATGAAGTGAAGACAATCCTGCCCTTGGATTCGCGAAGCGCAGGAAGTCCAGCTTTAACCTGGAGCAATATCAGCGTTAATAACTATGGACCACATGCCTTCTTCCCAATACCGCTACCCCCTTCCCTGGCATGAATAGAATCTATGTAGTCCACTTACAAAAGCCACTAAGCTGATGAAGTTTATATCAAATCCCTGCTTCCATTGCTCCGGATCAGCCTCGGCGATCTTGCCCACCTGGCCCAGCACGCCGTGGTTCAAAACCAATCCATCCAGACGCCCGAACGATTTCAAGGCTAGCTCGACAGCCTTCGGAGCGAGAGATAAATCCGCGAGATCGCCATTAAGGATCTCAACTTGCTTGGCGTACTGGTCTTTCAGCTTCTGGAGGGGCTCGATGCTGCGGGCGATGACCACCACGTTGTGTGATTGAGGCGCCGTGAGAAGAAACTTTGAGATTGCGAGACCAATACCTATAACATGGGGAAGACGAGTGAGCTTTTCAGGGCCTAGACTGTGATCATCACATAAGCGATGGATGGCATTGATTTTCTACCTCTCGAGGCACCGGTGACGATGAAAGTCTTGGGTGACATATTAACTGGAACGGGGTGTGACCTCAGAGGATAAAAAGTAGTATTGGGAGTGTGTTGGGAGGATTCGAGGTTGATTCACACGAAGGAAGAAGCCGTATATTATTCCGGGAGAGGAAGGAGAAAAAATTCGCCATCATTGTACCCCTCATGACCCGGCACTTTATTACAGTACAATTAGAGGGGTAAGTGGAAAGAAAATACGCCGTTAGAACAAACTAGTAATGAACTATGTGGATCTTCCGGCACGAACGTTTCCAGGGACCTCCGTATTGAACAGCACGTTCTTTCGAGGTCCTGCCAGCTCCATGCCTTTCCTAATGAGGATGGTGGTTGGTCCCTAGTGCTGCCGCTTACCCTGTATTCTTTAGTGCTTACTGTGGACCATGCAAAATTGCTGTAGTAAGCCGGAGTTATATTGTTGAAGACGAGATCGAAACATACCTGAGACGGTACGCCGGAGGGTCTGTCTGTCGAGAATCCGGCCCACCGTGGGTCCGCTGCCGGCTGTTGGTTCGGCCATCGGTAGATTTGGGGCCAAAGGATGCAAGCGATGCGCCACGCCAAAGGCTATTATCTTGCGTTGAGGCTGATTTATACCGAAAGAATGAACGAAGTCCGTCCGAGATTGGGACCTCAATTTCCATCCAAGAGATCAGATTATAATATCAGCACTCTACCTACGAAAGTACTTCGAATCATTCACTTCTTTCCCCAAGCCAACTCTCTTGTTCCAGCTCAATCACACGTTTTCACAATGCGTTTGCCAGTGGGCACCGCCGTGGCTGCGTGGGCAGTTACGTCGGCCTGTCAGAGCCTGCCTGTCACTCAGAACATTTAGTCTCGGGGTGTCGACTACAAGGCGCTCAGTGAGAGGCTTTCCACCTTCGCTCAATTTTAGTACCCTGGCTCGGATGAGTTTGAGGAGGCTTCCACACGGTGGTCCAGTTTAGAGTCACCCACCGTGAGTATCGTCGTCGTTCCCGGCACCGGGAATGGTCTCGTAGAGACGGTAAGCTTTTTGTTTTCTATACATGGTTGATCAATCTCGTCCTGTGTCTTTCTATTTCATATTGACCCTTCGTATGCGATATTTTGCCCGCGCACGACCAACGCATCTTGGTTCCACCAATACATCCGCGTGACACAGGAACAGTCCGCTAATGTCACTGTATAGGTGAAATTCGCGCAGAGGCAGGAATTGCCTTTCCTGGCTTCCAATGGCGCCCATGGAGCAGTCACCACTCTAGGCAAGATGGCCAGTGGTATTGAGATCTACTTCGACCGGCCCAGCGGGGTCCACATCGCCCAGGATGGCAACACCGTTACGATTGCTGGTGGGACCAAGTCTAAGCTGGTGGCTGACACGCTGTGGGAAGCTCGGAAGCAGACCGATTAGTCTAACTGCAAGCATGGAGAGGCGGTCATCAAGACAGAACTACTCAGGGGATGCTAATTCCATGTAACTAGTCACTGGTACGTGCAAATGCGTCAGCTACCTCGGCACTGCCTTGGGTGGTGGCTCCGGCTGGCCGCAGGGCCGCCACGGGCTGATTGCTGACCAGTGCGAGTCGATAGACATCGTGCCGGCCAACGGCATTCTGATCACTCTGAACTCCAACTCCGAGCTCTGGCGGGCCGTGAAGGGAGCTGGCCACAAGTTGGCCCGGATGTGTTCCGTAGTACTAGGTCAATCCCAGCTTCTGCGGTAATGTATCTATCCTCGTCTTTGGTTTCACTATAACTTCGGCGTAACGCCGCTTAGACACTTTATGTAGTCAAGGCTCTCCCATATAAGACGCGTAGCACAGGGTCTGGCTTGTCAAATTATCTAAATACAATCACATTTTTCAGGTTTGTTTAAATGAAGCGAGCGTGTTGAGTAGCTGTTGGGGTCCTATTAAGACACTGGCTGAAGAGAACGGTGAATCTGAGAAGCCCTATCGTCATGCTCGCGACCTTCAGAGCCAGGTACTCAATCCCTTGAAAGGGGGAGATAAAAAGGGACTACAAAGTACTATATATTCCTGAAATTTCTGGGAATAGTCAATGAAAAGGATATGCCATATTCTAGATATCATATTCCACTAAGAGTTGCACTTGGTTCCAATAGTATGATCGGAGATAGAAATATGTCACTCAAGTTCAGTCACAATTAGAATCTTATTGCAGGAACTGAAACCAGACGTCTCCGCAGGTCGGGGATTGTGGCTTGGCCAGCTAAACAACAAGCGCCCTAGAAACCCAAAACCGAGTCCACACAAATAAGGCACCCGAAAGGGTCAGGCAGATACCAGTAAATAATTGCATTCTAAGATAATTGGTCCCTCCGGCATCCTCAAAGAAGCCGTCCGGCGATCGGCCCGGTTGCCAGTACTGCGAATGAAGGAATAGTGATGCAGATTCCTGCGTGATACATAGCACGTCCATCAGCATAGTAACCCAAGAATGACAGAAGGTGTCCTCACCGTTCCAACAGCCTATAACGTCTGTCGTCGGCGCCAGCATGGAGACACAAGGTGAGAAAATGGCCTGTAGTGCGCCCGACATCATCCCATATGCTACTGCCCACACGACGACGCCTGCGATACTGTGTACGCCGATCCAAGCAAAGGAGTTCACGGCGCAAGGAAAGGTGGCCACGATAACCGAGTTGAAAAACCCCAGGCCAGAGTCAGCTATCATGCCCAGGGCATAGCAACCCAAGAAGGCGCCAGCATTCAGGATTGCTGCATCGTAAAAGCCTAGGCTTGCCGAGGCGCCGCGCTGGATGGCATAAGGAGTGATGTAAAACTGGAAGGTATTGTTAGTGCATCTATCAGTTTAACAGACTGGCGCCACTAACCCACGGTACATAAATGCCTAGATTCATGAGGAAAACAGCCAATGTGAGCAACATAGTTCGACGATCGGTAAAATATTGTCTTAGAGGCAGTGACCTCTGCTCTATCACATGGATGAATCGATGCCGAACTAGTAATATAGCAGCAACCATGATGCCAAGCTGCATGAACCCGATAATACGTAGAGTCCAGCCATATGACACACCCTCAAAATTGAGAAGTCGATTTGCTAAAACGGACCAAATGATACCTGGAGTTGTAATATGGAATAAGTGATTGGAGCTTCACAGTTCACCGAGTATAATAAACACATACCTCCAGCCATCTGGCCAGACATGACGAGGCCAACGGCAAGTCCACGGCGTTTCAAGAACCATTGGGACTGGATGGCCAGAGCCGGTGTGAATATAAACCCATGCCAAGTGCCACACAAAACCCCTGGGAGAGCAGAAACTGATAGAATTTTGTCGAAACAGAGGACATCATATTGCCAAGGACCATGAAGACCGTTCCCACACCAAGTGGTAGGGCAGGCCCATGCTTATCAGACAAGGTTCCAGACCAAATGCCAAAGAAATAGCAGCCCCAAACCTGCGCGCTACCGATCCACGCAATATCGGATGTGCTGGAGGCTGGAAGGACGGTTGCCTTGAAGTAGCTCTGGAAAACGGATCCCCCGCTTAGGAACCCAATGCTGGCAACAAATGACAAGAATCCTCCTAGGGCTGTCCGCCAGGCTTGGACACCACTATCTGGGAGGATTTCTCCATTCTCAGTCGCCACATCTTCTAAGCTACCCCCAGCTTCCTCATCATTCGGAGAGAATTCAATGTGGCTGTGATTGGATCGTACTTCCTGTGCCTTCTTGTCCATCTCACTGTCTGCGGACATGTCGTTGCCTCCGAAAAACGAAGTCAGGGACTGGGGAAAATTAGATGGAATGCTTCCTGTAAATAGAATTTGAGATTGGCTGTTAGTATGCTTCCCTTTATGCAAAGCATACTCAGTAGCGGCTTTTATATGTGGAGGACCCCGGGGAAACGTACAAGCGGCACAGACGTTACTATCGCCAACACGAACCCCATAGAGAATCCAAGGTTTGTAAGGTTCAAGCAGGATTAACGCGATTGGCCATGCATGCAGCCTTTCATTCTAGACAACTCTAAGTGGCCATGATATGTTGTACTGAACTCAATTCTCCTCTTCCCCGCAGTTGCATGACGCTGGCTGGCACGCGATGTCGATAATTTCACAAGATACTCCTCTATCATCATGGTTATCGACGCGTAATGACTACCTAGATTCGCTAGAGCCCAAGCGGATCCAGGCATTTGCTATCTGAATAGGAAAGCTTATATATCTAGGTGTGGTGTGGCTCAGGACCCGTAATTCAGAAATCCAATATTCAGAACACGGTGGTTTTGCGAAAGAGGCTGCAACTGAGTTTGTTCCAGGCCGGTGCAGAGGCCCCCAATTAGGCTTACCCACACATACTATGCTGCCCCTCTCATATGTTTCTTATGGACGCTAGAGTGGGCTTTTCTTTTAGGAATATTGTAGTATGCACTCCTATATCAAGTTGGGCGACCAGGGCTGCCTATTATCCTACTAAGTCTTGATCTGGCCTTGGGTTTACCACTTGAATCTGTCCAGGATCTTCTTCAATTAACAAAATTGCGGTTGCAGCTGGAGTTACGGAAGATGGCTCCTGAAGTGCCAGAGAATTATTTAGACTCTGGACTCCATAAGCCACTTCCTGAATAGTATCAAGCGCTCCCCGCTCGGGGGTCAACATTTACCAGGCGGCTACAGATAAGGGTCGGTTACAGATAAGAGTGCATTCGACCAGGCTGTAGTAAGTTAAAGCTAAGGTTGGCGCTATTTTCCAAACCAATCCACTTGTCTGGTTGTGACGGTTAACGTTTATCAGACACTCAAAATTACAAGTTTAAAAAGGGTAAACCTCACATATAGTTATACACCAATGGTTCCATCGGCTCTGGTAAACCAGACCCTGTACAGACAATTCCCAAGGTTTGAGATAGAAATAAACGGACAATAGATCTTTCTGGATCACAATACGACTACTCTACTTATCTTCTTTGTATCTCGCGGTCTGGGCTTTCCCTGCCCTCCGAGACCCGAGGAGGTATAGTATTTAACTTACTAACCCCCTGCAAGGGAGCTGCGATAATGATCCAGAACTTGAAATAGAAAGAGACTTTCGAGGATTCCCTTCTTTGCAAAACTAAGTGCTTCTGGGGTATGTGTGCTTGGGCCCCGTGGGATGCCAACGAATTGTGTTTCGCACCCTGGGGCGAAGTTTAGATGGTCGGCACCATCTGTCTGCAAGTGTATCTTGACCCTCAACGGATCAGGCTTCCCTCGAACACTGTGGCGCCTGAACGATTCATGCTCGGTACAATTTGACCTTTCCTTATATTGCCAATTAGACCAACAGGAGCGCCAGCTGAATCAATCCGAGCATCTCCGAATGATTGTAGCAAGTCAGGTTTCTGTTCATTCTTAATTTATATAACACCATAGTCCAATCCGTGTCTTCTCATCAATAGCCCAAGACCGTATGGTCCAAACGCATATTCGTCAGGATCGTCCCAGAGTAATTGAAGCAGAACGCTAGCTTGGGCAGTGTTTCTCATAACGTAATGATTATGGATTAAGAGATGCGTGATTACATTACGCTGCTCTTCTTTCATCAAGCACGATCCAATTACCATAACGGGCCACATCAAGATACAGGAATAATTTGACGCGAGCATCTCCGGGAGATACTGTACGGCTTGATCCAGCAAAGATTGCAGGTGATGCGCGCGTATTAAGTCATGTTTGGAGAATGGCGAGACCGCGGTTTCCAAAAAGACCAATAAAACGATTCGGAACACACCCAAGGCTGTGCTGTGCCCAGGAAGCACCTCAGGGTCGGGGTGTTCTATCGCAGAAAGTTCCAAATGGCCGATGCGCATCTTCAGTTGGTCATATGTCTCATAGCGGTCGAGTGGTAGAAGGGTACCTGTCGATGACTGTGCGTCTTGCTCTCCCGCAAAGAGAGAAACGGAGGATATGAGTTCAAAGAGACTGTGGAACCCACTGAACATGACCCCAAATGCGCCCCAGTCACGCAGGTCATCCAGTGACTGCAGAAATGAGTCATAAATAAGAGTCCTATTGCAATTCATGTTGAATGGTGTGATGCTGTTGGATAGGACAATGTAAGAATACACTTCAGCTACAAACCCAAACAGCTTTCTCTCTGCACTTGACGTGAGCAAGTGGCCATTTTTTCGCAGGCGTAGGATGAGATGACGACCGGCGCGCAGGTGGGGAAAGGGGGATCCGTCCAGGTGCCCAGAGACCACCTAGATGATTCCAACCACGGCAGATAGACGACCAGTGGATTCGAAGGCGTGTCCCAAGTTGGGTGCCTTACCTCATAGTGAAACAGAAGAACAGTCGACAAAGCTACTCGAATAACTACAAGAGGTTCAATCAGCGTCGACTCATCCTTCAGCACCTGTCGAAGACTCTTCAACGCTAGGGAATAATGTCGGGAGGTTGCCCGTTGGATTGCACAGTTTTCTGGTAGTTTATACAGGAGATGGCCCCCACTTAGAGCGAGAATGCCATTCATTAGCAGATCGTCACTATAAGCAACCGGTAACAGCCAGGAAACAAAAGGTGTACCGGGGGCCGGGGCCAGTTTGGGACCAGTAACGTCCAGATAGTGTGACAGTAGGATTTGGGAGTCCGGCAGTAACATCGGTCGTCTCGGACTCAAGAACGCTTTCAGCTCCGGACACCATGACGCAATATGATTTTCCCTATCATCCATAGCGCGATAGGCATGATCAGAGGGCAAATTGGACTCCATGTTGGCGGCCCGAGCGGACGATGACATGGATGCGGGCGCATTTTTGGTCTCGGGGTGACAGGAACCCCTGGTTCGATCACGTTCACGCGGAGGAGCATCATCAGAAATCGGTGGCCCAGAATTGAGACCAAATATCCGGACTATATGGGGAGGCCACGAGCATGGCAACTTGTTGCGGGTGCAAGCGCGACATTGCGGCTTAGTCTCATCGCATTTCTTTTTCCGTTGACGGCAAGAGAGGAAACCTGTCCGGGTGCGCGGAATTCTTCGGTCCATTTTCACAATCGCAGGTGGGCTTCGGGCGATTTCCAACCCGGTAGATAGAGTGGAGGAGTGCAATGAAGGTAGGTGCCTTGCTTCCCCGGACTGAAGTTGTAGCAACTGTGGCAATCGCGGGGACCCCTACTGGAGACTTGCGTGGATCTGCCCAATAGCCGGGGCTACAGATACGGAATTAGCCTTTCATCGCCCCAGGGTACGGATCCGCCGTCCCCGAAGATCATGTACGGGAACGTCTCTCACCAGCGTGGCGTTCCACTAGTGATCGCCGTGAGGGTCAATGGGGGTCCGTCCGAGAACCACGATCACATGACTGTTATGATGTTTGTTTGGGTTTGCATTGGTCCACGGCGTTTGGAACCGAGACGCTTCTGCAGTCTTGGGTATAGCAACTGCTGTAATGTGATGGAACTGATTACCCGGTGGATAAACGATTAACGTATAGACTGAAGAAGGGCTTGCCGTTCTACTAATAATCTTGCATCAATTTCATTCAAACGAAACATTTTATTGTAGCAAATCATACAATCTGTGACAGCCTTAAATATATATCACCCATGCAAATATGTGAACAAAGTTACCACACAACACATCACCTATTACTTGCAGTCAAAACAACCAAGATCGCGAGCTCCTATATAGATATTGTCCTTGCCCTAATCCAGATATGACTGGTTAACAAAGGGATCAGTATATCTGGAAGCGCTGGATAACTGTACTAGAAGGGCTCGTTCCTCGGACATGGACATCAGATTGACAGAGGAGAGAAAGGATGTCGTCGTGCTGCATCCTCCTGCATGATCCAAATCATGATTCCGCCCTGTTATCGATGCCAACAATGCCAGAATCGTCACATCACTCGGTAAAGAGAAAGCTTGCTGCGAGATTGATCCATTGACTGAGATGCCTATTCTGCGGCTCGTCTCGGCAGTATTCGCTGATTTCAGCACTGCAATTGCGATGTCTGGTAAGTACCTCATCAGACCATTCGCGCTCAACTGGTAGACCATACTCGTGATTATCCTCTATGACACGACTCCACGTTAAAACAGGATTGCTAAAGTCGAGCAGTGGTTCAAGCCGCCCTTGAAAGTCCCCGAAGCGGACTACACGTGGTGTACCTGATTAGGTGACACCTTTCTACACGTGCTTATGCATGACGCTGGGAGCGAGCACTACAAGAAGGCATGAGCATGTTACTCGGCGCGGAATGGGCGACTGACCCACAGAGCGCCTAGGAGTATCTGAAAGAAGCCCGCAACCTGGATGAAGGAAATGTGGAAACTCTTTATGCGATGCTGCAGCACTATGCTGCCAGTAAAAAGGAGGACGAGGCACGGTCAACCTATGGGTAGTGGTCGACTAGCTTCAAAATATATGATGTGTAAAAGTATCGGTTACGTCACGGACAGACAGCCAGAACTGGAGCTGTTATCTATGGCTATGCTTTGTAGCGGGTCAAGATGATAATAGCTTTACTAGGACTATTTCCGACAATCCATTTGATCCACCATGAAATAGAAGGCTGTTGGCTTTAGCACTACCGATGGGGGCCAAGAAGAAATAGGGATTGACAGATTAAGAGCCCTTTCTTGATCTTGGCGATCACGTAAATGAACGAGACCTCGGCCCTCAAATAGCCGGGTCCGTATTTGCAGGCTGATGGCTTCTTAGCTGGGTGTATATACTCTTAAGTTCTCATATCAGTAGATTCAGCACTGATTAAAACCCCGGTCACTCATGCGGAGAACTTCTCCTTGTCCTCAAAGAAGGCCCAATTAGCGTCAAAGTACGTCTTATCCCGATACGTCAGTACCGCCACCGCGTCGTAGTCGAAGTCCGTCTGATTGCTCATTAAAACAACCACAGAAAAGTCGGATACCCTATCTCGTTTCAAGTATTGTTGTACATGAGTCAGAGAGAAGAGGTCTCCGGTTAAGTTCTTTATAATGGGGATATGGACGTTCTTGTACTGGTCGAGTATTGGTCTGGGGTGAGATTCTCTGTCCGACAGCCAAACATAAACAATTGGAAGCTGTATTTGGTGAGAGGGGGCCCCGGGGCAAGCTTCATATTGAAGAGCGATGCACAGAGGTACTATGGTTGGAAAAGGATGGTTATCGTGAGTGAGAGGAAGGCCGTTGTGTCGAGAAATAAATACTACTTTGCTTCTGCTGGATGGGATCGTCGCGATTAAACCGCCTGGGGCAGGGCTTAGGCTTGGCAGGACGCTTTAAATGTGTCTTGTCTCCCTTCTGGCTCTTCGAATTTAGACTCAGCAGCTATTTGTTCACCGAGCAACTTTCAGACGGCATAGCGAGCCAGAATTCCTCCGGCAGTGGGTCGTAATCATAGGCTTCTGGTTAACTGAAGAGAGCAATGCCCAGCAAGGAGCGATGGAACTACATGAGAAGGTCACATTATCTATCTACCGACAATGGGTGAATTTCACCAACAACCTTCTACTTGCTCTGAGCCTCACACCACCGAGACTTTAGAAGGTAAAGCAACTCTCTAGTACACACAAGTACATGTTGGATTTTAGAAACCAGCAAGATCCATGATACATCATAGAATTTGCACCAGCGCACACACTCTCCTCTATCTAACACTTGTGCCAGCGAACAATAGTACTCCACTTGTCATTATGGGAATCTTGACCCGAAAAGGTCTGGCCACCAATCAGACAAGTATTTAAAATAAGTTGCGCCCCGTCCGCAATATTGTTGAAGCTGGGTAGCACCTTGGTGAAAGTGTTCTTTGATTCCCGTCAATATGCATCACACCAGGATAGAAAGAAAGTAGATATCTTTAAGACACTTACATCATTACACCACCAAATAGCCGAAGACCAAGAGCAGCTGACCTGGCCGCAGCTACCGGGGCCGGGCCCTCTTTGGGGCTTGCCAGGAACACCCCTCAAGTACTGGATTCCCTTTTCAATGTGAACCCGTCTAGCCTTCGGATAACCTCCGCATTTAACGTTGCCGCGCTTCGTCAGGTGCGAGGAAGTGTCTTCTTCCTCCACAGGCTGTTCAACTTCATCGGCGGGGATGGCAAACTCGGCGTCGTAGTTGGGGTTGATGTCGCGCAGCTGAGAGAGGACTTGCTCGACTGTGCCGTTCAGGACGACGGTTGAGCCGCCGGGCGTTGTCTCGACTTCCCAAGAGAATTCCTCAATGGTATATCCCTCGAGTGGAGATTCGTCGGGTTGGGCCTGGTAATTGGTTAGAAGCCACTGGGGGAGGATGATAGATATGATGGAGAGAATATGAAACGAACCCGAGCCAGAAGGCCGGCGGCCAAGAACCAGACGTAATTGAAGACTTTCATTATCGCGAGTCTAGATAGTTCAGAAGATTGAGAGGATTGGGCATGAGAATCGACATTTTCTAGAAAGTCGCACAGCTTTATAGCTTTCTGTGCAGCACACCGAATGTTCAGTTATATTACTATGGAGGCCTAACTGTACACCAACCAATTAGTCGGCTCAAAATCGGCCAAACCAAACAACCCAGACGATGAAGAGTTAGAAAGAAAGGCCCAGTTACCGGACTAGGTGAGACATATCCAGAATTCCGACCTTGATATAAATGGGTCTCTCTCAGCTACTAAAGATCGTCGGACAAGCCTCCAAGTCAGACATGGTTGCTTATTCGCCGTGGGCTAAGTCTGTGGAAACTGCCAAGGGGGCCATTTTTCATCGTTACATAATTAATTATTGTTGTTCGCAATAATGGCGCACTCGTCCGGCGGAGTCCAGCTAATGTCGTTATTGTTTTTGATAGTATTCCCTGAAAAAGTTCCTGTGTCAGCTTTTAGCGAGATTGATGGGTCGCAGAACGCAGATATTGCCTGCTCAGTGGGATCTTGGTACGGTAGACCCACTATGTCTCCATCCTTCGGTCAAGACTTTGTCTTACTGCTCTGGGGGCCGATTCTGAATCCGCGTGCCGAGGGATGTTGCGCTAGAAGCTCGACGCAGGAAGAAAAGACTGCATAAACCCAGCCTGACTTGAAGTGATTGGGAGTTTGCCCGGTACATATGATAGCAAATCTTCAATTGGATGTGTTGGTATATCGATAGGACCGATTATATGCGCCTGCCCCCGTTTGATACTAAACACCCATTCATCCACTCCGATATTCCCCACCCTGGAACCATCGACGTTGAACGAAGACTGGCAGCTTGAAGAAATATGTCCCTGAGATTGCACAGATGCACTATACTCTATAGGGGAAATGCATGGTACGAAGGCCACCCCCTAAGAGCTGAAGTGGCCACAAGCTATGTTCAAACAACCACAATTTCCTTCAAGTCACAGTCTCGACAACCGTATATAGCAGCACGTAACTCAACCATAGGACATTTCCGAGACCTTCACATACTACTCTATGGTAGCTGTGTTGACTTAATCATCGTAGTTCCCTGCGATACCTCCAACACCTCCAACACCTCTCTTTCATACTTTATGTTAATGCGTAAAATAATTAAGAAATCTATACAATCTGCCGCCAATAATACTCCTCAACCAACCGCGAATGCTCCCTCTCCAGCACCATCGGATCTAAATCCTCAAACGCCATACTCCAGATCGCCTGCGCCTCAGCCTTCGCAGTCTTCCTCGCCGAGTCAAGACCTGCTCCACAATCAGCCAAACCAGACGCCCAACAAATGGAAATCCAGAAACCGAAAAGAGGGACGTACCAATATGCTGCGCCATAATCGGATACAACGCCCACCTCCCCCATTCCATTTCAACAGCCATCCGATTCAACAACAAATCCACCTGCCCACTGCCCCTGCTCCGCAAAAAATCCACAATATCCGCTACTCTCTCCGTCGGAAACACCATTGCCTGCGAACAACACCCAAAGGGCTCCTCAAACACCCCAGGTGCAGGGGGCAAAACCGACGCCTTGCCCGCCTGGAAAAACAGCACCACCATCGCCGGATTCAGCACGAGCATCACTACCCCCAGCGTGCCCCAATCGACCCATGACCGGGCAATCCTACTCTGGCGCCGGGCCACATACCCCACTAGCGCAATGGAAATAGCGATGGCGAGAATCATCCAGTGCTCATTGTTTCCGCCGATGGCTCGGTTCGCCCATCCCGTTGAGCGTTCTTGGTTGAAGAGACGCATGAAAAGCCATGAATTGGCTTTTGAGGGGGGGATTTGGGAGAGGCCGAGCAGGGTGCGGATGAACCAGGTGTTTGCGAGGAGGATGTCGTCTTCAAAAACGGCAATGTAGGGGGCGCCGGTGGTGTGACAGAGTTGCAAGGCCTGGATGTAGTCGATGATCCCCTTTTCGGCGTAGTTGGATGTTGATTGGAGGTGGGAGAGGTGGGATAGTTCGACTCTGCTGGCATTGTAGGTGGTGAACGTGTCGGCAATCGTGCGGAGCCAGGTGGTATTCCAGTTTGGGTGGCTGAATGGGTTTGGTTCGGCGATGAGGATGGCCACGTGGAGGTCTTGCCGTTCTTGGGAGGTCAGGGTTGCGAGGGCGCTCGCTATGGAAGTCTTTTGGGTTTTGCTTTGGTGGTGAGCTTTTAATTTCCGGTTTCTAGGGTTGGATGGTCAGGACCAACGGACTTCTAGATAGTTACTTGTTTGGCGGCGGACGGAGCTAAAGGCTAGGCAGAGTGTGGGATGAGGGCCGGATTTGATGGGTGGTTCTGACGTTGGTGTTGTCTTTTGGAGCCGGATGAAGGCGTCTACTTCGCTGCGGCGATGCTGGGAATATCGCTGTTCAAAGGCGTGGACTTCATCATAGAAGATGCTCCCAGGGTCGCGGTAGAAGTGTGTCTTGCCATACCAAATCGTCCAGGATATAAAGGCGAGGCATAGAATTAATTTCAAGAGTAGACGAGGCATTGCAGTGGACTGTACGATGGCTGCGACGAGAAAACTTTGTCCTAGATTTTATCTACATCTGCCCCGTTTGGACCCATTAGAGAGACATTGTCCATGATCGGATTTTACCAGGCCGAATCTCCACCTACTGCACAGCCCGACATGGTGCGGTGGATCTTAGCAAGGGTCTGAATCTCAAAATGGAAGGTGTAGAGAGTAACATGAATCGTTGTACAGTATTACAGTGGAAGGATGCCCTAGTTGTAACAAGAGGTGGGTATATCCGACTTTACCAACCAGGATATCGAAGTAGTCAAGCGGGCTAGCCAGGATTATCCTCACGTTCGTTGATCTTGTTCTCACACTACCTTCTTGGTGAAGAGATTAAGTAGGGTCAACATTAGTGTCCGCCTTGATATCTCGATTAAGGGAATATACATCATATCTTTCAACGACATCAGGTTAACATAATGCAGAGTGTTATGGTCAAGTTCTCCACATGTTTCAGTGCCAAGGAATCAGAGTGACATCGCTCTCTTGTCCAGGTTTGTGGGCAATTATTGGGCCCCACAGACCATGACAAAAGATACGAGTTGTGAAGGACGGAATTAGAGAGGATCAACATTACTGGGCTGCTTTGTCGTGTGAAGAGCGGGGGCTATGATAAAGGAAGCTCTTGTGTGGTGTTTGACAGAGAAGGCTGACCCCCTACTTCTAGTCCCGAGCCGTATAGGGGGGCATACGACGGTTGGACTTCGTATAGCCGTCTCTTATTCAGCAGCCCCACCCGCCTTCGGTGTGTTGGTCTGCCACACCCCAACGATAATTCCTATGTCAACGATAAATTTGAAGCTATTCAGATTCCTATACAACATCGCCTTGAGTATCTATCCAAAAAGGTAATCTAGGATCTTCCTTATCTATCTGGCTAGTCTCTGTACTAGGCAGACCCTCTATATCTCTCTGTTGTGGTGGTTTATTCTGTTCTAAAGTTCCTGTTTTTCTGATCTGTTTAAGATCCTGTAGTCTTTCTACCTCTGTACAATTAGTAATATAGTGTTTTGTATTATATATAGTCAGTGGTCTATTATACCGGATCCTTCTCTGTGATTTCTGTCTATTTTGAGGCTTTTGATATCGGAGATATTGTTATAGATTATTCTTAAGCTAAGCGACTAATTCAGTGGTTTCTAGCGAGCTCTGGAACACACGGTTAAGATATTGTACAAAGCTTTGATTAAGCTCTGGACTATTTTTAATAAAGCTCTGGGCTTTACTAATACTTTGACGAAGATTTTGTATTGTAGATAGTGGCGATAAGCTTAATAGTAGTGGTGATGATATTGTAAATATCTGAAGCTCTGGAACTAATTCTAAAGCCTTATTTAAAGATTCAAGAATTGGCTCTGAATTTAAGGGATATATATTTTATTTTTTGAAGGTATATCGGATTGTATATTATTTAAAAGTCTTTGTATAAATAGAATAAATCTGTTTTAAGAAATTATTTTTATTGTTTATCTCAGTGTCTCTTGAAACAAGCTTATTATTTTGCTTATAATAGAAGTGTTTGTAGGCTTGAAAAGATTATCTATTGAGAGACTATATAAGGTATATTATATAAGAAGGAAAACAGTAAGATATAATATAATACTGTTCATAAAACTGAAGAAATTTATAGGTAAGATAGGACTTGTGACTATTAAAAAGTAGTAATTGAATCTCTTTTTTAGAGATACAGTACTTTGTATAACAGTAGAAGTACTGAATTCAGTTAAAATTAATTTTGTCTGAAATATAGTCTTTAGAAGACAGAGCTATTTAATATTTATAAGAAATATCTGTATTGTACTATCTTTCTAGATAATATATATTTTTAAATATAAAGTATAGAGAAAGAACAAAACTGTCAGCTATAATATACTCTATTATAGAGATCAGTTCCCCTATTTCTTTAGATAGATTTTCTCTTGTGGCTTGTACAGGTATAGTAATTATAATTTTTTAAGACTTTCTCTGTCTCAGTTAGAAGCCGGTTTTATTAAAATTATATATATTTTTAGGAGAAATTTACTTGATAATAGACTCCAGGCAGTTGTACCAGTATTGAAAAATATCTATTTTCTCTGTATTAAGGTAATTCTTGTTTTTTGGTTTCTGTTGAATAAGCTGAAACTTGCTCGGGAGATATTTAATAAAGCGATATACTCAGTTTTTATTAACTGTACAAGATAGTCTGTTAATTGTATTCTGTTGTAGTATCTGGTTGGTACTCTGTTTAATTATTCCGGCTGTAGGAGGACAATATAGATTATTAAGCTGACAAATCTAATAAATTAGTGTCTTTTCTTGTATATTATCAAGGGTCTTGGTTAAGATAGGATATATACTTCGAGTCACTCGGTCTTGAATTTATGCTCGGAGTTGTTGATAAGGAATGTTAAATTGATATGCCAACGCAGTGATATTAGGCTTTTTTTGATCTTGAGCAATTTTACAAGTCTGTACGATATATATCTCAATATCAGAATAAGAATCAGGTATTGTAGTGGTAGATAAAAGGTCTAAATAGCTTCAAATTTATCGTTGACATGGGAATTATTGTTGGGGTGTGGCAGACCAACACGCCGAAGGCGGGTGGGGCTGCTGAATAAGAGACGGCTACCCCGGAACATTCCCATTTCCGGGCCAATCGGGACTAGATCGGCCTTGTTGTTCGAATGTTTTCAATCATTTCTCGATCTAGCTAATATATATTTCTAGATTAATACTCTCTATACAATATTAATCAATCGATTTACATAGGGTGAGATGTGGGGGGCACCAAGATAAGTTTGGTGTCAGATGACGGAGTTATCATTAAGCTAGCTCCGGCCCAGAGCACGCGGAGGGGAATATCAATATCCTCCGACATAAACACCATGGTCTGTGTCTCTGGGCCGCATTTCTTAACCTGCCATCAACTCCACTCTTCCGGTGAGAAGTCGCCCCTCCAATTATGCCGTTCTCCCTTCCTTATTATCGAGATTCTCGTCAATTACCAGGACCTCTTCCTGATCGGAATGAGATCGAACGGGCAACAAGAACCCTCCCCAGGAGATCAGACTATGGTGGGCGCCTGGTTGTAATCAGAGACAAATATGTTGTGAAGTATGGCCCACTTGTGACTGAAAATGAGGGATACGCTCTACTTTTTGTTGAACAACAGCTCAACATCCCAGCGCCACGACTCTATGCCATGTACCGCGACCGGGACAGCCTGTATATCGTCATGGAGTACGTCCCCGGCATTTCTCTAGGGATGGTGTGGGCTTCGCTCACTGAGGCAAATAAACATTCGATTGTTGGAAAATTGCGATGCGTCTTCGACCAAATGAGAGCGCTGCCATCGCCCGGATTTTACGGCAGTGTCAACCGAGGACCCGTTCCCCATAGATATTTCTTTTCTCGTGAAAGAGACACCGCCGTTACCGGCCCCTTTCGGACAGAAGAAGAATTCGGAAAAGCCATCGCACTTCGCTCAAAAGCTATGTGGAGCGAATCAAATAGTCACAGCTTTCTCTCTGACTATCTTGCTCGTCACCTTCCATCAGCACTTCGCAATCATCCGCCTACATTCACACACGGAGATCTCTACAGAGAGAATGTCCTCGTCAAAAAGGTCGTCAATTCTCTCGCAAATGAAGAAGAGTATACAGTAGTTGCTCTTGTGGACTGGGAAACGGCTGGATGGTATCCTTCGTACTGGGAATACGCTCATATCTTCCCTTTATTGCAGTGGATTGACGACTGGCCGGCATATATTGAGAAGATTCTCGATCCCTTGCCGCTCGAGGGCGCCATGATGCGGATCGTCTTTAGTGATCTAGAGTTCTAACGTAAGATAATACCATGTACCCTGGTATATTTTACTCAACCCCAAATCTTCACTGACGATTAGTCTGCGCCATAGCCCGCAAAGGGTAAGCTTTACCTACCCATGCTCCAACACCAGCCGCATAGCTTAGACCGTACACTAGTCAATTCTATCTCGAGACGCGCCGGTTAACCGAGAAATAACTATCACTCGAACAATAAATGGTAACCAGAAGGTTGTTGTCGGCAAACTACGGACCATGAAAGGCGCCGCGTTTAACTCCCATGCGAGTAAACACGTCGCGACTTGCCTCAAAGATACGCGGCGTGAGCTGCTCGAGAAGATCAACCAACGGGCTGACGGCCCAATCACTCGCGAGCATATATACTAGACGTAGAATGACCGCTACGAGACTCGCGATCTCACACTGACCGCAACAAGACGCAACGAAAGTCTAGGAAGCACTCAAGATGGTTTTCAGGAGAGGTGGGTCTTTTGGTGAAGTCAAGAAGGGACGAGCAATGTCTGTGGTCAGAGGTGGTGAAGATGTTTTTAGTCCGCTATCCGGGGAGAATCCCTGGTTCGATCAAAGTATACTGGAGCACCGTCATCAGAAAAGATGACAAAAGATGACACTAAAGAAACCTTTCTAGGTGATTCGGCCTCGCCAGGAACATTCTGTAACCATTAAATATGGTTCCGATGCAACCATGGGCGACCTCAAGCCAAACGAGACATCTTCAGGGCTCGCTACAGTATCCGTTTTTGCTCCCTTATTTGCGCCAGTGTCAAGTTCCGGTTGTATGTTCGTATTTCATGATATTTAGCTGTGGCATAATTGGACTACTCCGAGCTTTCGATGGATTTTCGCAAGGAGAGTGATGTGCGTAGTTAAATGATGCCTTCTGGCCTTTCGGCCTCCTGCAGTTTCGATTTATATGAAGTTGCCTCCCCCAATCCATTGACTGATCAAGCTCTACCCACCAAACGTTCCAGAGTAGAAACCTGATTTTCTTATTGCCTCGTCTCTATTTTAAAGCAGCTTCTTCTCGGTCAGCCCTATTATTCAGCCTTCCGCAAAAGATCTTTGGTTTGTTGTACTCCTTCACTTTCCAACTCGGGATACAAATGGAGCACATGATGCAACTGGGATCTTGCAGCTCTGAAGTTGTCTACTGTCCATGGACAGTGCATCTTGACAAATCTCTCATGGATGTCTTTATAGTGGAAGGCTGATTGGAAAAACAGTCTCTTCCTAGAGTTTTTCAGCAGCGTCGACACAGTAAGAGGCAAGTGGTGTGAGATCTCCCTCTTCCATATTGAACTCTCAAGGTAAAGACGGTCCATAGCGAAGCTTTCGCCCTCTAATACACCATCATTATTCCATCCAGGGACATCGGCTATGAACCAGGGGTGGTGGATAATTGCTGGCAGCGGTGCTACAGACATCCAATCCCAGTCAATGACCCTGCAATAGAGTCCATATATTAGCAATGGTATCATGTAGAAGATATAAAAATGATGTATTGTGCTTACCCTGTCAGGTGGAATTCGTCAGTCGTCATGATATTATGCGCGTTCAGATCCCCATGGGTAAAGCCGATACCGGTGTATTTATCAAACTCGGCAGCATAATCTGGGATCATGGACCGCATGGTAAGATAGTCAATAACATTGCCCCACCTGGCAGTACCTCTGAGAGTTCGCCGAAGTCCTCGGTCCAGGCTTTTGATGAGCCAATGCGAGTACAGACAACTTTTCTCTCGAGCAAAGTCAGGAGGAGCAGGAATAGTCCATAGTTGCATAAGAAATTCTGCAAGATCATCCAAAAGCCTTTGGAGTCTATTTAAAGGAATTTGGGAGTTCCAGATTGCTAGTGGCTTGTCACTTATCCATTCCGAATATAGCACAGGCTGCTCGGCTTCAACGAAGAGGACTGGCGCTTTTATCTCTGGGCTTTTTTTTTTTTTTGATGTGTTGGAATTGTTTGACAGCTCACAATTCGTTTTTCCAATTTTTGGGATCGTTGCTGACTCGGGCAGCCCATAGTACGGAGTCATCAAAAATAACTTTTGAAGACGCGGTGTGAGCATGGGATACCTAGGCGAAGGCGACTAGCTTTAAGGAGCACATCATTTGAGGCTGCCATATTGAAACTCCACGAAATAGAGGTGAATCTTGTCCTCAGCGGTGCGGAATGACAGGGCGAAGATGGAAGGTGGATGGATAGTGGGGATGGATAGTGGACATCGGCGGCACTAGTGTTGCTTGTAGGCCTAGGAATGGTCCGGTCCTTGATCTTTTTTTTAAAAGTCTAGAACTGTATTATAGTCCCCCGAGATTATCTTAACAGTTCTCTACAGAAAGTTATTTTTATATAATTTTAGTAAAATTTTCTCTATCTAATAGAATAAATATAGTAAAGTTTAAATTAAGATAAAATAAAAATTATATATATATTCAAAAAAAAGTTATAAATTTTTTTATATATATTAGATATTTAATTATAACTCTAAATAATTAATCTAACTAATATATATTATAGTCTCCAGGCCTACTCGTGTGAAACCTGGCTGAGACCATACTAACTGCTTCATAAGCCGATCGAAAATCAGTCGCACAAGCTTGCTCTGATGCGGCACTTAAGTTCGCTGGCTGTGAAAAATCCAAAATATGTTCAGAAGATTGTGGATGTCGCTTTTGCCCCAGCGGCATTTCGAAGGCGTCAAATGTTCAGTCCGCTTGAGAATCAGCGAAACGCGGGGCGTTGATCGATCGTCGTTCCGCGTTTCATGTGAGTTCCTCGGGCCAATCACGGACCGGACCAAGGGCTTTAGCATCATTCACACTATTGGCATCATCCAAATGGGCTCTTTGATAGACTTTTGAGAGTCGGCTGTGCAACCGTACTTGGTACTCTCCTCGTACTTACCATTCCAGGCAAAACCTAGTGCTCGCACTCATGCAAATGATGTATGATGGAAGTGCCGATGGCCGGATCACCCCAACTCTCGGACCCGATGGCGATGAGACGAGTTGCCACAGTATGTTATCGATCCCTCGAAACTTTGGTCCTACGCCCTCCTCGCCATCGAATTTTAGTTTTATTAATACCAGTCTTCTGATTCCCGCTGAAGTTCCTTGTTCCCAAACGGACTCCTTATGAACAGATGAACTTCCGTCACTATAATATGGAGGCTGGGCAGAAGCGAAGGTGTATGACGAGGATTTTCTGACCTGTACTTACTATTAGATTAAATAAAAGGTTACTTGTAACACAGGGACTGTAATTTAAGATAAGAGCAAGATCTGGTTCTTGCTCCTAGATCTTATTGGAGAATCATTCTTCAACCAAAGTTGTTGGGGAAATTATGCGCCGAATATCCACACAAAAAGATTCTATTAGTTGACACATCCATTAAGAAAAGGCTATCTAATGAGGTTATTCCTGCCGAAGCTCCGCAGCTAGGCGCAGGGCGGCTGAAAAACGGGGTACTTCTTCCGCTACTCAGGTTTTGCTACAAGAACTTGACCGGGAGGTCAACGCGGAGGGATTGAGATGGGACATGATATAACATGACACGAGACAAAACAAGACTGATGGTGAGATATGTTAGTATTTCCTGTTACCAGAGAACAAACACGCTCCTTTTGACCTCCGATGGGACCTGTGGCTAGTCAACGCACATACGCAGGTGCATAGTCGGAACTCAATTAGAGCCGCTTAAGGGGAGTGGGAGGAAAACAGGGTACGAAGGTAAAGCTCCAGCATGAAATGAACTGTTAAATTCAGGAGCGTACTTGGAATCTACGTGCCTAAGCATGCACGAGCATACAGGACGTGGAGGTTACCAGGCTGCGCGACAAATGAATATAAACAACGTGGACATCTCGCCTCATATACGGTGCCGGTGAAGTCTGAGATCAAAGAGATGCTTTGGCAGAGTGGGCACATCACCTCAAGTTCGAGGGGATTCGGATCCCACAACCTCGCGAAATAGCCCCAATAGGAAACCTTTGTACCGTGGTCAAGCTATAGATGTCTTCCTGTGCCCTTGCGAGGCGACGATCATTACGTACAATGGCTCCACCACGAAATTGCCCTTACATAGGGCAAATAGCCAATCTATTCCCCTTAGGGGTAAGCTATCTTCCTCCTTGGTCAACATTAGGGTCAACATTAGGGTCAACATTAGGGTCAACATTAGGGTCAACATTAGGGTCAACATTAGGGTCAACATTAGGGTCAACATTA